>NC_060087.1:10650227-10953257 GCF_922984935.1 Meles meles
TTAAAATATTTGGAAAGAAAAATTCTCTAGCTTCCTTCGACAAATTAAAAAGGATCCTGAGAAAGGCAAGGGCAAACAGGAAATACAACTCAAACAAATTTTTGAGGACACTGGATCCCCTGAAGGGAAGTGGGATTAAGTCCTTCTGCAAGACAGATTGACGAAAGAACCCCACCCCAACCTTCAACAGAGAGGCAGCCATTAACAGAAGCGATAACCTCAGGAGACCTGGAGGTAAAACCACGAGGCTCTCGGGTATGGGCCTACTTGAATCCAGACGCTACTTAAACATAAAATATGAAAATATCTTGCCATATCCCAAGCAAGCAAGCATCTAAGACAGTTAAATTATTGCTAATCCTAAATTCTGAAACACATAGACTACCAGACTATTAAAAATAAATTACTTTCTTCTGGCTCCTTCGAGATCCAAGTAGGAATCTCAACATGTGACAGGACTGTTTAGATTTGGGCAAAGTTATATCTCATATTTGGAGATCTTATTATGCCCTATTCACCAAGATCTCTAGAAGAGAGTGACTGATTATTCCTTGTCTGTAATTAGAAGGGCTAAAATCCCTGCAAAATTTTGCATAATTGCATCCAAATATTCTATAGCTACAATTTGCTAAATTGTCATATTTGTTTTATATGTGGATTAAAACTTTTGGAATACATCCAAAAAATGTTGGGGGACTTGATTGTATAGGGATTTGGGGACATTTAAATATCATATGATTACAGAATTACAAATGAAATGTGCTGTACTCCAAATGCACTAGTGTTCTCTGAGTCAGCTCTTGTAAAATTTAGGCAACTCATAGAAATTATTCTACCTGAACTCTTGGGATTTTTGTAAGTGTCTCAAATTTCCCAGTATCAATTTGGTTGTATTTTCTAACACTTTTAGTTGGTTTTTGAAAAGGTAAACTGGGACAACACGGAGATATATAATTTTAGTATATTTTATTTCAGTTATCTATTGCCATAATAATGCTACATGACAAACAAAAAATACCTCAGTAGCTTAAAACATTAAGTGTTTATTGTTTATGCATCTGGAGTGGTTGGTAAAAGTGGATCTCCCATTCTTGGCTAGGCTCACTCACATGTGTGGCTATTGCTCACTGTTGGTTGGTCTTGGCTAGCTGTGGCTTGGGTAAAAGGGGCAGCTCAGATATGCTACATCTTTCATTCTCTTCGTTATGTTTTTTATGGCAGATGCAGAGATAAGGGAGAGAGCTGAAACATAGAAGGCTTTTTGAGAACTAGGCTCAAAACTGGTATGCTATTACCTTCACCACATCCTACTGGCTAAAGCATGTCACAAGATCAACTTGGATACAAAAGATGAAACAATACCTTCTGCCTCTTTAGTGAGAGAAATTGCAAAGTCATGGGGTAAAGGGTGCGGACACAGGAGAGGAATGCAGGTGAGAAACTGGGACTCCTGACAGAATCATTCTGCTAAATATATATAAACACAAAGGCCTTTACAACTCATGAATCATTGAACACCTCATCAAAAACTAATGGTGTACTATATGTTGGCTAACTGAAGGTAATAAAAAATAAAAAAAAATAAAAAGTTGTATTTAATATTCAGGTCCCCATGATAAACAATAAATCATGGCACTATGACCCAAAACAATGAAAAGCCAAAGAGCTTTGGGAAAAACCTTAAAGTTTTGTAATTATCTGTATTGACACATTCCATGCTATTGCTGGCAAGTTGGTAGGAATCTAGTTGAATTACTGGATAGCCTGTATTCTTTGGCATTCTCTTGGAGGGACATTGGGATTTCTTTTTCTTTTTAGATAATTGGTGATGACAAGTATAGACAAGGGAGATCATTCAGACCAAGGGATGGTGAACATTTTCTTTAAAGGGCCAGACAGTAAACATTTCATGTTTTGTGGGTCAGGCAGTCTCCATCACAACTATTGAACTCTGCCCTTTTAGTGCAAAAGCAGCCAGAGACGACATGTAAGCAGATGGGCTTGCCTGCATTCCAGTAAAGTTTTATTTTAAAAATCAGGCCATGAGCCAGATTTGGCTGATGGGCTGTAGTTTGCTAAGCCTTGATCTAGACTTTCATACTTTGGTGCCACTTCCATGAAGCTTAAGCAAAAGAGAAAGAGAGAAAATAAAGACTTCTAATTTTGGAGCAACGACATAAGTCAAGAACATTGTCTGTGGTTGTAAACCATGGCAGGGTATATCAGAAGTTACTGAAAGGGATAAATAAATGGGATGAATACATTCTTATGCTAGAGAAAGGTAAAAAGGATGCCTGAATACTTGGATTTTGGAGAAAAAGTGCTCCTTCTGCCTTATGTCTGTGGTTTGAAGCTTCTGTGTCTTGTTGCTCTGAGTTTCCTTGTGAAATAATACAATGTCATCTCTCTGGTCCCCAGATGTCCATCTCTTTGGGCCAAGAGAACTAAGCATGAATCTGGAACATCTTGTTGAGGATATACTTTTTAAATATCTGGAGATGATGACCCTTCCAAGGGTCCCTCTCAGGCATGCTATGACAAATTGAACACCAACAAGGAAGCAATGATTACACTAAATTGGGATTAACTGAGCCTGTGGATGGCCTTAAGTCCAGACTGACACTCACAAAAGGCAAACAACAAATACGCACTCAAGAGAATATCCCTAGTGCTTACAATTTTGAGGTAATTATTTGTATCCAATTGTCAAAACAGGAAGAGGGTGGAGGACAAGTAATTCAAGGGACAAAGTAATATGGACCCCTTTGGTTTGTTATATGGATATAATACTTTCCTTTCTTCGGGTAGCTGGAAATTTTTTTATGCCTCTCATGTGAGCTACAAATGAGCATATTCCCATTAGTCATGTCATCTCTCCATGGAGGTCTCAAACATAAATCCAAAACTGAGTCATCAGATTCTCTCTCTCACACACATACATAAATATTTCTCTTCCAGAGTTTCAAATCTCTGTAAAAGAGCCACCATCCACCCAATTGAGCTTGCCAAACTCCATGTTTGATTGATTTGAGTCTTGTGTACTTTTCCACTTACATGTCTCTCAACTTTATCTTCTCCCCATATATATCACCAACCGAGTTCAGGCCATGATTTTTTCGTGACCCAGACCACTGTCATGGCTTCCTAACTGGTCCCCTCCATGAAATTTTGCTTTCTCCATTTTACAACTACATAAGCATAAATATGGTCATATTGGCATTGTTTAAAACCTTTTGATGCTTCCTCAATCCTTTTTAACAAAGACCAGATGCCTAAACTTGGCTCACGAAGCTTCCCATGATGTAGCTCCAAGCCTGCCTGTTCTGCCTTGTCCCACTCTGTCCCCCTTTGCCCACTCTGTTCAGCCTTTTTGAGCTTCTGGAATACACCAATGTTTCTGTGCTTTCACACTTACTGTTCTCTCTCTACACCCATGTCTCCACATTCCTCTCTTCAACCTCCAACCCATTCCCCTGCTTCCCTGTTGTATTCTCCTTCCCTTTAGAGGGCCCTTTCTCTCTTACCAATTTATATTACAGGACTCAAGAAGGTAGAGGCTGCTCCTCATTCACACACTGTTGCGTTTCTAGTACCCAGTGCCACCCTTGGCACACAATAGATATTCAGTAAATAATTGCTGAATGGGTAAATTAATACTTTAATTATGTTGCTATGTGTGACTTTGGTAGGAGTTATCAAATTTCTTTCAGAGAGAAAAGATGCTCAACATCACTTATCCTCAGGGAAATACAAATCAAAACGACAATGAAATATCACCTCACACCTGTCAGAATGGCTAAAATCAACAACACAAGAAGCAAAAGGTGTTGGCAAGATATGGAGAAAGGGGGACCCTCGTGCCCTGTTGGTGGCAACGCAAACTGGTGCAACCACTTTGGAGAACAGTATGGAGGTTCCTCAGAAAGTTAAAAATAGAACCACCTTACAATCCAGCAATTGCACCACTAGAATACAAATAATACAAAAATACCAAATCAAAGGGATACACGCACCCCAATGTTTATAGCAGCATTATCTACAGTGGCCAAATTATGGAAACAGCCCAAGTGTCCATCCACAGATAAAGAAGATGTGATATATACACAATAGAATATTATTTAGCCATTAAAAAGAATGAAATCTTGCCACTTGCACTGATATGGATGGAGTCATAGAGTCTTATGCGAAGCAAAATAAGTCAGTCAGAGAAAGACAAACTCCATATGATTTCACTCATGTGGAAATTAAGAAACAAAACAAAAGGAAAAAAAGAGGGGAGCAAATCAAGAAACAAGAGTCTTAACTACAGAGAACAAACTGATGATCACAGGGGTGGGGGGCATGAGGATGGGTGAAACGGGCTGGGGAAAAAAGAGTGCATTTGTCATGATGAGCACCAGGTGACGTATGGAAGTGCTGAATCACTATATTATACACCTGAAACAAATATTACATTCTGTTAACAAACTGGAATTTAAATAAAAACTTAAAAAATTCTTTCAGAGAGATGTACAGAATGTATAATTTGGGGAAAACTATATCTTTGGCTAGAGTTGTAATGTTACTAATGTCAGACTCCACGATTTTCTGAATTAACTTTAGATCTCCATCAAGTCTCACATGAGGCCATGAGATAAATGGATGAATGAATAGTTTATTATTACAAATTCTGAAGTTTCTTACTTCCAAATAAGCAATGATTCCATTTTTTTTTTCTTTCTCTTTTTCTGACTAACTTTCTAACTCTGGAAGGTTGTATATATTTCTTTTTAGTTTTTAAAGATTTATTTTTTATTTGGAGGGTGGGGGAGAATGAGAGGGGGAGGGGCTGAGGCAGAGGGAGAGGAAAAGAATCTCAAGCAGATGTCACTCTGATCCAGGAGCCTGATGCGGGGCTTGATCCCATGACCTGAAGATCATGACCTGAGCCGAAATCAAGAGTCAGATGCTCAACCAACTGAGCCACCCCAGGAAAGTTGTATATATTTCTCCTGATTTGGGACTATAAGCAAATAGTTATTTGCCCTAGGTTAAAAATGATATAATTTTTTCATTTAGAGTCTGATAGGATTTATGAAGATAGAGATTTTTTTTAAACTTCTTTGTGTCTTGTCAGAAATCACAGACTTTCTCTCATCATGTAAGTTGAAGTACAAACGAAAGATTGGTCTACCAGCATGTGGAAAATCAACTCTACATTAGCTACACACTGAAGTGGAATAATAAAGAAGAAAACGCACACAACTTGTTTTCAGGAAGGCCACATTCGAGTCCTGTTGCTGGCACCTATACAGCGTATGTAGCAACATGGCAAACTTATGGAACCAGGATCTCTAAAATGTAAACCTCATGAGAGCAAGGATTTTGTCTGTTTATCAACATAGAACTGTGCACCTAGGATAGCACATTGCATGGCAGATAGTTACTGCCCAATAACTATTTGTTTAAGGAATGAAAAATCAAGCTTTGGGTCACATAGTTCTTTTAGTTTTAAGTTGTTGAAAATTAAGGTGATATTAACAATGCTGGAAATTTTAGGAAATTAGTGGGACAGGCCGAAATGTATCTTTGTAAAGATTTAAAATCTAGAGATAAGTGCACAAGTTTAAGACGTTGTTATCAACGCTGTGTGGCTTCCCTCTAATGCCTATAATCTGAATATCTAGTTTTACTGGATTATTTGCTTCATCACATATGGGGGTTTATGCTCTATCATTGCAGTGAGTGATTAGTGTTCTTTCATTTTAAGTGGATTATATGTTTGAAATAAAATATGAGATTACAGAGATTACAGGCAGTAACACTCATAATTTGAAAACAGCTTGTGTTTAGGAAAAAAAATTAATTTCGATATAGTGGCAAATTCCAGGGAGCCTGATTTCACATGGAATAATTTCAAAGACAACAAAGATACATTTGTATAATTAACATGTATACAAAACTTTGCAATTTTAAAATATTCCATATCCTTTATCTTATTTAATTTTTGCAGTAGCCCTCTTGTTTATAGATGGTATTATTTCTATTTCACAGATGAAGACAATGAGGCATAGAGAGAGTAAATAAATTGTCCAAATTCACACTCTGGTAAGTGACGGACCCTGCCCTTGAACCTGAATTCTTCTGCCCCCAAATGCTTTACCAATTACATTATATCACCGTGAAGACTTTAGGTCAAAATCTGAAGTTGGAGGGGGAACTCTCCAAGACTGCTTTCATTTCTGACACCAGTTGTAAGTTTCAAATGGTTCGCCAAAGAGCCCTCCGTTCAATAATTCACTAGAACTCACAGAACTCACTGAATGCTATTATACTCAGGGTTATAGTTTATTATAGAGGATATAGAGTAAAACTAGTCAAGGGAAGAAGTGTGTACAGCAGAATCCAGGAAGGTTCCAAAACAAAACTTCCATTGTTGTCTCATTGTGGAGTTAGGATATGTTACCTTCCAGGTATCAATACATATGGAGTATTACCAACCAGGGATGCTAACTTGAGCCTCAGGGTTTGGAGTTTTTACCAAAGGTCCATTATGTAAGCATGACCCATCATTTGATTGTCCACATGATTGATCTTAGTCTCTAGCCAGCTGTCACCACATGACCCAAAGCCCACACCCTGTGTCATAATGTCAGTCTTTCAGGCATGGCCACTCCCCACCTCAAGACTATATGGGTGGCCAGCCCCCCCCACCCCAAATCACTTGTTAGACGATACGGTAGGACTCAAGGCACTCGGGCAAATAATGACACTCCTATCAGGCACAACATTACAAGAGCCTGGAGATTACCTCCCAGAAACAGGGCAAAGGGCAGACCTTCTCTGTGGGCAAGACCAAATTCTTTGCCTCACAACCGTGTTGGGAAAGGAGTGTGACTAGAATATAAAGATATATAAAATGAAGACAGCTGGCGAATGCATGTGTGTATACATGCACATGTCAATGTGGCTTGTTGGAATCAAAATTTGAATCTTGATCTGGTTTTGTGCTTACATTCTCCTCTGACCAGATCAGATGAATTGGGAAATGTGAGAAGTCCTTGATGAAAATGATTATATCATTGCCATGGTTCAGACAGAGCCTTCGGAGCTTAGAAGAAGAGGTACAACTGTGGGAAGTGATGAAAGCATGAAGCCCATTGTCTGAGAAGGAAGGTCTGCTTGGTTTATGGGTTTTTCTTTTTAGGAGCTCTTAGTTGTTTTCAGTTTTAAAAAATTGATATCCATTATGAGACCAGCAACAGTCAACTCCTGGGGCTTTTTGCTAAAATTAGTTTTGATACCTTAAAGAATATTGATGACATTTTAGAGTAGAACAGCCTAACAGATCCAAAATAAAAGCTTTCTAAAAAAGACTTTATCCGTTCGCTTTATCAAGAGGCCAAAAAAGAAATAAAAATGAGTTCTGCTATTAGACCTAAAGGCTCCAGTCATTTCTATTTATATAACTGCTCAGCTTTATCTAGCATAAAATAAAATAGAAGGAAGAAATACCATATATCTGAGTGAGCTGGCTGGTGCATACTAATTCCTTTTGGCTTATAATTTACTTTCCTTTGGTGTAATTTTTAACCATTGAGGTAGATGATGACTATCTCTGCTGTCTGGAAGCCCCAAGCTATTCATTCTAATGCCCTCTTCCCAATCCTCGCCCCTCGGAAACCCCCTTTTTAGCTCCCTAAAAATCTAAGATCTGTTTCTTGGATTTCTCTGGGAAGGAGACAAATCTGTGATTACCAGAGTGAATTAGTTCAAGTGTTACTCTTCTTCCCAAGAGCATTTGCAGTTAAGAGAATATTGTGGGGTTGGAGTTTTCTAATTGTGTTTCCTATACTGCGTTCCTTAGCTAGGATAGGCCAAGTGCTGCTGTAGAAACGAACCTTCAAATTTCAGTGCATTGACACAGTAAAGGTAGATACCTCATTTAGGGCATAGATTCCTGTGGGTTGGGGGCTTCTCTTGCCTGTCTGTCTTCCAAATGCTGACTCAGGGACTAGTGACTTTTATTTTGCAACTCTGACATCTTGGAGTCCTTTGCTTCTAGCTGTATGGACCAAAGAGAGAGAAAGGATGGAACAAATAACCTGCTCTTAGTTTCCTGGAACTGGATGTGAAACAATACTTCTCCTCAAGCTTCATGGTCAGGATTAGCCACAGAGAAGCAGGACAGCTAGAACATATAGAAAGCAAAATGAATATGTTTGGGGGACAAAGGGAATTTCAGGAACCTACAAATCATACTAACAGAGAATTATCCACTCTTTACATCAAGAGATCAGCAGGGACGCCAGGGTGGCTCAGTCAGTTAAGCGATGGATGCTTGGTTTTGGCTCAGGTCATGATCTCAGAGTCGTGAAATCGAGCCCTGCGTGGGGCTCTGCACTCAGTGCAGGTTCTGCTCAAGATGCTCTCTCGTTCCTCACCCCCACTCCCCACTACCTGCTGTGCACTTGCTCTTTCTAAAATAAATATACAAATAAGTCTTAAGAAAAAAAAAGTTAAAAAAAACGTTCAGCAAAACTTTACTGTGACTCTAACATGAGCCGAGAATTATGCTAGGTTGTGGGTGTGCACGCACATGCGCACACACACGTGCGCACACACAATGCAGTTATTACCTTCAAGAACATCGCAGTTGAGTGAGGGAGGCTGAAAGGTAAACCCCTAGCTACAATGCGGTGTGACATTTTCAGTAACAGACATGTGTACCAGGAACATTTGTACAATGTGTAACACTTCAAGATTGCAGGGTGAAGGTGAAAATTAGGGAGGGCTTTCCAGAGGAAGTAACCTTTGGGAAAGTGTTTAAGGAATTTTGCAGGCAGAGAAAGAGGAATAGTAAACCTGGGAGGAAGAGCTAGGAAGGTCAAAACAAGCAAGAGCAACTGAGAATGTGGAGAGTTGAAGAAGCTAGGAGGAAATGCAGCAGGTTAATTCCCAGGTGTGTTGGAGGGGGCATAGGAGAGAGGCTAGAGAGCTGAGCTGGGTCACGCTGACATGCTTAGAGTCCTGTGGGCAAAGGAAAGCACAGTAGTGTTCTTGGCCGGGAGACAATTCGTGTCTAAGCTACACCTGAAAGCTTAAAACATTCCTAATCTTTATTGAGCTTTCACCGTGAGCCACACACAGAGTGCAGGATTTTGTGGACATGACCTCATTTCATCCTCTCAGAAGCTTTATGAGGTCTAATTATCATCCCTATTTCCAGGTGAGGCAACTTGGGGAACAGAACAGACCAATAGTTTGCCCAGGGTCATACAGCTAATAGATGATGAAACCAGGAATAAAACCTAGGCGATATGAGGCTGGAGTCAGATCCTTTTATCTAGGATAAATGTCCAGCAGAAATGGATTCTGAATTATATTTATGTTATATTATATGTAAATATGTGGACTGTAGATTAAGAAAATTTATATTTTCTAGTAGTCACATGAAAAAAGAAAAAAAAGTGAAATCAATTTTAAGAATTTTTCATTTAACCCAATAGAGCCAAAATATTGTTATTATTTCAACCTGTTTTCGATATAAAACATTGCTCATTCATAATCTCATGTCCCTTTTTCATACAAGGTCTCTGAAATCTGGAATTTGACACTTGCAGTCTATCTCCATTCAGACTAACCGCATTCCCAAATACACGTCCCATGTGGCAAGTGGCTGCTGTATTGGATGCTGTTCACCTTGAAGGATTATTTCTGTTGTTTTATTCTCAGAGGTGTTTATTTAACTTTGAGGCACAACAATTTAGCTATAGGGTACTATGGAGTCATACAACTAAATGTCTGTTTTCAGGTGGTTTGCTTGTAATCACACACATAGATTACACAAACACACACAAAACAGCTCAATTTCAGATGATTTTCTCCTCTCACAACTCCTTCTAAAGTCCTCCTTTCTTCCTCATGGCAGGACTCGGTAATTCTACCTCAAACCTTACATGAGCACATCTGGCACCGAGAGGTGTCACGGTTCACTTCCTGGACTATAAATGACAGATGGACTATTCACATGCCACATGCACGGTCTGTCCAGTATCTAGGAAATTTTCTCTTCCAAGTTTGATTTCCTCAGAGTGATGGTAGATGTTATATATGCCCAACATGTTTTGAATGCCAATGCGGACATTCTAGCAATTCCAGTTAGGGTCAGCTGGTTGCACTCATGGGAGGAACATCAAACATGGATAATTGAGTTTCCCAAAGAGGGGATGACCTCACTGTTTGCCCTTCACAAATATACATGCTCTCTTAGTCTGTTTAACTAAACTCCTGCCTAAATACGTCTTGTGGGAAGGAAGAGTTTATATAAAGCCATTGAGTAGTCTCTCTCAAGGCTGCTGGCTGTGGAAGACCACTTTGTGCCCATTATATACCTTTATTGAAACTTATCCATCTGCCGTCCTCATGCTACCAAGATAACTCAGCCTGGATTTTGAAGTGCACAACACACATGATAAACCTGTCTGTGGGGAAAGAGGTTGTGGGGGTTTATATTAATGCCAATGGAGTAAATTTTATCTCTCTCAAAATCTACAATTTAATAAGCTTTTTGGAGTTTCTAGGACTAAAGGATTATCCGGGATATTGGGAGATGATGATCTACAGTAAGCCTCAGTTTCTACATCTATAAAATGGAGGTCATGATAGAACCTGCCTTGTAGAATTGTTGGCAGAATTAAAGTGTGAACTATAGAAAGAACTTAGCTTAACAGCTGGCAAAAAAAAAAAAAAGTGGTTGATAAATATTCTCTCTCATTGTCTTTGTTTTTTTTTTTTTTTTCTTTCTTTCTATGGCTATCATCTCCTTGTGGGAAGGCAGACACATAAATCATAGAATGAGAACCCCAGGGCAGCCAGTGCTGGTTGTGGTGTAAATCAATACTGGGAGGGCAGAAGAACTATTCATTCTGATTAGGGTTAGAGGTTTTAGTGGAGATGGTAGCATTTGCCCAGAGATTTGAAGCATGAGAAGGGAGAGAGAGAAAAGAAGGAAAATTTGGCAAAACTACAGACAGTGGAAGTGTAGCCCATAGCTCAGGAATATGAACAGAAAGACCAGAGTATCAGGCTGTTGGATTTGGCCTGGAGAACAATTTGGTTCTCAGTAAGGGCGTTGAATAAAGGACTGAGAACTTTGGGACTTTCTCAATAAATGCACAGCCATTCCTCATTTGTGAGATGGGCAATCACAATACAATGTGTGTTTTCTAGAAAGATAACACTGAAAGCATTGTAGAAAACAAAATTAAGATGGAGACCATCTGGGCAGCATCAAGACATGGCTGATATTTAAGATTGGTCATGAGAAGTTAAACTTCTTATTTTTAAAGATTGTATTTATTTATTTGACAGAGAGAGAGAGAGAGAGACAGACAGACAGAGATAGCGAGAGAGTACAAGTGGGGAGAAGAGGGAGAGCAGGAAGCCTGATGTGGGGCTCAATTCCAGGACCCTGGGATCATGACCTGAGCTGAAGGCAGACACTCAATTGACTGAGCCACCCAGAGGCCCCAAAAGGTTAAACTTGCTGAGTTGACTTTCAGGCCTCACTCACTATTAGTACAAAGACATTCTCAATAATCAGAAACTCTGTGAGTGATTTTTTTTTTACCCTGTGTATTCTCAAGACTTGAAAGATTATAAAATAGATTTGGAAAGTCCTTCCAATCCTAGTTAAAACAATAAACAAATTGAAGATCTCTCATTTTCGGTATCTAGTATAATCATAAGAAAAAAGCATGGGAAACTTAAACACTTCCATTGCCTGTGTCTCAGCCAAGTCCAATTATATCAGAATCTCTGGGTATAAAACCCACTGATTTCTCTCAGGTGCTTGATACAAATGTGGATATTCAATAACCAATGACTTATGACTTATGATAATCTATACACAGTATTGCACACAGATTATAATTTGTTCAAGTATTCTCTTCCCTACATGCAGTAGTAGATAAGTGACTTATCAAGAAAAAGTTCACAATTCCAATGCCTCTCCACATGGACTTCTTTCTCTTCCATGATGATAATGAGAGATCACCAAAAGCAAAGGAATATCATCCTAGTGTACTGCTTCTAAAATATTCTACCAAAGTACCCATTGTGGCAAAAAACCCCACAAACAAACCCCCCAAAACAAAACAAACCAAAAAAACAAAAAAACTACTCACGGGGACTAGCAGGCTTCTTATTTTTTTTGAACTAAGCCTTTTGTGAATATTACATTTGCACAATATATTTACATAAACACACACATATTAAATGGTATCTGGGCGTCCTTTCATACTAAAAACATTCAACATGGACATTTTGTATGATCTTACAAAAGACTGGAAATCAGAGAGTTGATTAAAGAGTTGAAACAGGACAACCCATGAATGAGAGGGGTGTGTGTGTGTGTGCATATTGTTTTGTTTATTAATTCTTTGGGAATCCATTACATAGAGATGTAAATTTATTCACAGTTTGGATATCTTACTTCTCGTAGATCAACTTTAAAACTTACATCTTGGGCGCCTGGGTGGCTCAGTGGTTTAAGCCGCTGCCTTCGGCTCAGGTCATGATCTCAGGGTCCTGGGGTCGAGTCCCGCATCGGGCTCTCTGCTCGGTGGGGAGCCTGCTTCCCTCTCACTCTCTCTGCCTGCCTCTCTGCCTACTTGTGATCTCTCTCTGTCAAATAAATAAATAAAATCTTAAAAAACAAAACAAAACAAAACTTACATCTTTTTTTTTTTTAGTGTAGTTGACACATGATGCTATGTTAGCTTCAGGTATACAGCACAGTAACACAACACCTCTATATGTTATGCTGTGCTCACCACAAAAACACTTACATTTTTATTTATTTACTGATTTGTTGCTTTTTCAAGGATGTAGTGAACAATTTCCCTACATTGTGTTTGGATCATGCATTTCTGCATGCAAGCTATTCCCAAATAGAGTGGCTCAGAACAGCAATGATGTATTACTGCTCACAAATCCGTGGGTTGACTGTGCCGTTGCACTTGCCCTAACGAGAGCTCATGGCTGGTGGCTGTGCTTGGATGGCTGGGCCTCTCTCTTCACATGGTCTTTCATGTCAGCTTCTCCAAGATGGCCCCAGCTTTCTGGGAGGAGAAAACCCAATGTACATGCATGGCCTCCACTTGAATTGCATCTGTTGATGTTCTACGGACCAAAGCAAGGCCCATGGCCAAGTCCAGAGTCCAAATGGGAGAGGATCACCCAGGGCAAGACTTCTGGGAGGCGCGATTCATTATTTAATAATTTAGCACAATTCCTTGTCCATTTGACAAATGTGGGAGACAACCCTGATTTGAGGAATGCTATGAAGACATTCTCTCTAAAAAAAACAAAGCAACAACAACAAAAAACTCCCTTTAAGATGTTTGCAAATGACATATCAGATAAAGGGCTAGTATCCAAAATGTATAAAGAACTTATCAAACTCAACACCCAAAGAATAAATAATCCAATCAAGAAATGGGTAGAGGACATAAACAGACATTTCTACAAAGAAGACATCCAAATGGCCAACAGACACATGAAAAAGTGCTCAACATCACTCGGCATCAGGGAAATACAAATCAAAACCACAGTGAGACACCATCTCACACCAGTCCGAATGGCTAAAATTAACAAGTCAGGAAATGACGGATGTTGGCAAGAATGCAGAGAAAGGGGAACCCTCCTACACTGTTGGTGGGAATGCAAGCTGGTGTAGCCACTCTGGAAAACAGCATGGAGGTCCCTCAAAAAGTTGAAAAGAGAGCTACCCTATGACCCAGAAATTGCACCACTGGGTATTTACCCTGAAGATACAAATGTAGTGATCCAAGGGGACACATGAACTCCAATGTTTATAGAAGCAATGTCAACAATAGCCAAACTATGGAAAGAGCCTAGATTTTCATCAACAGATGAATGGATACAGAAGAAGTGGTATATATATATATATATATATATATACACACATATATATATATATACAATGCAGCCATCAAAAGAAATGAAATCTTGCCATTTGCAATGACATGGATGGAACTAGAGGGTATTATACAGAGCAAAATAAGTTAATCAGAGAAAGGCAATTATCATATGATCTCTCTGATATGAGGAATTTGAGGCAGGGCAGCGGGTCATGGGGGGTAGGGAGGGAAAAAATGAAACAAGATGGGATTGGGAGGGAGGCAAACCATAAGAGGCTCTTAATCTCACGAAACAAACAGGGTTGCTGGGGGAAGGGGCGGTATGGAGAGAATGGTGGGGTGATGGACATTGGGGAGGGTATGTGTTGTGGTGAGCGCTGTGAAGTGTGTAAGCCTGACAATTCACAGACCTGTACCCCTGAAACAATTAATACATTATATGTTAATAAGAAAAAAATCTCCCTTTGGATACATGCACCCTGATGTTTATAGCACCATTATCAACAATAACCAAATTATGGAAAGAACCCAAATGTCCACTGACTGATGAATGGATAAAGATGTGGTGTGTGTATGTCTGTATGTACACACACACACACACACACACACACACACACACACACAGAAATATTACTCAGTCATAAAAAAGAATGAAATCTTGCCATTTGCAGTAACAGGGAGCTAGAGAGTATAATGCTGAGCAAAATAAGTCAGAAAAAGACAACTATCATACGATTTCACTCCTATGTGGAATTTAAGAAATAAAACAAACGAACATGGGGGAAGAAAAAGAGAGGCAAACCAAGAAACAGACTCTTAACTACAGAGAACCAGCTGCTGGTTACCAGAGGGGCGGGGGCAGGGGGATGGGTGAGACAGGTGACGGGGATTAAGGATGGCGCTTGCTGTGATGAGGTCAGCGTGTTGTGTGCAAGTGTTGAATCACTAAATCGTGCACCTGAAACTCATATGACACTGCATGCTAACTAACTGGAATTTAAATAAAAACTTAAAAAAAAATCCTCCCTTTGTTGTGTTACCAGAGAAACCATCGTCAGAGTGTCATCGCATTTGGACTCAGGCAGGGGTTCTCTACCAGCACTCATTTCAGAACAACTGTGGCATTTTCTCAAAAGACACGTACCCGGCTCCCCAAGGCAACCAGATCAAATCACTCCATGGTCGATTTTGATGTACGCACGTCCTGGTTAAGGCTGAGTGAGTTATGAATTCCGTTTTCAGTAACGACCAGTTAACTCTCGGGAGACCAAAGCAAAAGGGAAAGGCCAGTTCCTGTGGGGCAAGGCCGGCTCCTCGGGGTGAGGGCTGGATGGGGGAGGTGACTCACCAAGGTGACAGACGCCCCCTTCTCAGGTCCTGCAGAAGGAGTGGAGCTCCCTGCTGTGGGATGTGGGAATCGTCGTCAACGCTAGTTTTGTTCTCCAGCCTCTCAGTCCAAACCAAGAGTTTCATTTTAATATTTTGTCACCAAAAATGCAAGTGACTAATCCTTAGGAAGTTAGAAATCCCTTTAGACTGTGTTTTAGGTAAGTAGCTCCAGATGAACGAAAACCGTTACTTGCTGATGGGCTTCGGGCTCACTCTTGTTGAAGATAGCTACGATCCTAGACTGGCACATAATTTATTTATTCATTTAAAGGCCATAAAGAAGGGAATCAAACATACTGATGAGATACTCGGTGGTGGTTAGGAAAAAGTAAGAACACAGTTAACACCAAACTTAATTATGATCTTAATTGATGCCGGTTGGTCTTTGAAAGTTGAATAAAGCAATTTATCATGAGTCTTCTTCTAGGGTTTCTCTTGCCAACCAGGCCTCTGAGGTTCTGGAGCAGCCCGTGGTTCTGCTGATCTCCCTCGGCCCGCTGTGCATTCGGTACGCACACTCGGGCTGCGCAGGGGAGAGAACTAGGTAGCTCTTCAAACCGCCTTATGTCCTCCAGTTGGCAAAGGCGAGGGGGAAAAGAGCAGGCCTCGTTGTGACTTTCTACGTCTCAAGCTGAGAAAGTAATTCACACAAACCACCTCCTCTTTTCTTCCAAGAAGCTGACACTGCATGCATAATTGTTACAAACGCTGACTTCAATCACATGCTGAAGATTATCCATTAACCATTCAAACGGGCACCTGGCCCCTTTTGAAACCCGGTCTATTTTTAAAGGGCTACACCCCCTTTTTATTTTTGGACACTGCCTTTGAAATCCATTTAAAAATAACTGTTTCCAGAGGAGCAGGTAAAGGCATTGTTGAATGCACTGGTGATGCAGTTGGAGAGAGGAAAAGTCGAGGGCTTTTTACACTTGTACAACTCAGTCATCACGTAGATCACGTAGATGCCTGTTGAGCAGAGAAACAGCACTGATTTGACTCAGAAGACTGGACCTATCATTCTGGCTCTATCATCAATTACATGTCATTTCACCATGGGAGGAGGATTTGTGTTTGTGTGGGAAAAATCGAGTGGGGGCCTCCTAGTTCATTCTGCAAGTGATTACCGGGGCTAATAGTTGACAGTTATGAGCACCGTGTAGTCGTGTTGACACTGATTTGATTCAGGGTCCTGTTTGAGGCCACCCAAGTCCTGTTTGAGGCCACCCCATCTTTTGATAACCTTCCCATCAGTGTTTGGGATCTAAATTTATTTTAAGAAAATGCTACACAGGGGCGCCTGGGTGGCTCAGTGGATTAAGCCTCTGCCTTTGGCTCAGATCATGGTCTCAGGGTCCTGGGATTGAGCCCCTCATCAGGCTCTCTGCTCAGCAGGGTGCCTCTGCCTGCCTCTCTGCCTACTTGTGATCTCTCTGTCAAATAAATATATAAAATCTTTAAAACAAAAAAGGAAAATGCTACACACATGTTTAAAAAAATGAGATTGAGGACTGTTCTTATGTAGCAGGAATTTTATACTTGATGCATTAGTAATTTGTGGACATTTGTTCTTGAAACTAAACTGTGAACCTCTGTGGGATTATATATTCTCCAGAGGCTTTCTTATAAATTACCATGATTTGGACAGTTGGGAACCTACACATTGATTCATGACCAGACCTGGTAAGTTAGCAAATTTTTTATAGCTATATTCTCTGAGGGAACTGCAACCCTTTTACTATCCACCAAAGCATTCTACACGCAGGAGATTGGAACAGGCACTGAAAAGATGCCATTTGAAAACTGTTCTGAGACCGGGCATCTCAAACTTTAACATGCACAAACCACCTGGGAATCTTGTTAAAATGCAAGTTCTGAGTCAGTGGGTCTGCGATGGGACCCGAGATCCTGCATTTATTGCAAGTTCCCAGCTAAAGCCAATGCTGCTGGTCCACAGACAGCCCTCTGAGCAGCGAGGCACTAAGGGACTGAATAAAATGTGTGTGGATTTCGTGTCAGCTGTGTGAGTTTGCCCATTATCAAGACAGATAGGCTGTACACCACTTCCAGAACACACTACCTGAGCTAACAGGAGAAGGATCTCTTTCCAAATGGCACATCAATAGAACGGCATGTTTCAACTTTAAATATTCATGACTTGTCTTCCTCTTGTTTCTTTCAAGCATTTTGACATTTACTTAAGTAATTACTGTCACTTTCAAATGGCGGCCCATATTTTTGTCCTTTGTAAATCCTCCTATGTTATTATTCATGCCTTTGTTCCGTTTCCACTCTTGGAAGCTGCCTTTATCGGGTTTGCCAGGTGGATTCTGCTCATATCCGGAATTAATCTCCATGGCCCATCAGAGTGTAGCCAACTTCATTTAATCAAGGGAAGAAGCAGGGAGGGAGACAGTGACTGGGAGGAGAGATTGGAAACCCAATGACCATGGCGGCTTCTCCTGATCAGACAAAATGTAAAAGCCACTTTCTGCTCATGTCTTCTTAGAACTAGCAATGCCAGAATCTTAATGTGTTTTGCTAAATCCGTTGCAAAGAGTTATCTTCTAGACATACAGTTTGACATGTTGGCTTCATGCGGTCTTTGTTTCCCAAGATTATCTATATCACAAAATATTTCAGAACCGACAAATTGTCTTCCTTTCTATGAGTCCATTTGGGAACTGAGTGGTGGGAGATACTTAGAGGAAAAGGGAGGTGATATGTGCTACTAATTGTGCTAAAATCTCTAAATGTATTATTAATCCTTTAAGCCTATTTAGTGTATTTAGCACATAGCCAGTTATGCATGAATCTCACATGAATGGCTGATTTTTTTATTCAAGGAAAAAGTCATTTTCTGATTAAGAGGCGCTTCCTCTTTTAATGAAAAGACTTTTGGTTCTGCTATACAGAAATAGATCATCAAAGCTCCCTCAGTAATGGCCGTAAATATTTTGTACTTGTGTACTTTTAAAATAAAAGTTGAAGTCATTTTAAAGTCGATCAATTAGTCTTTGCCAAGGTTAAGTACATTTGGGTATTAGCATGCTATTGCATAATACAGTGAGCTGGCAGAACAGAAAGTAATCAGCCAAGTTTAAAAATGTTCACAGATCCTTTCTTTTCTGGCGACCTTGAGGCAGGCAATTAACAAATGCTTTACATTTTAATTTTGCAGGTAAAGAAATCCAGAAGGGGTTAACTAAATCCAAGACCTGAGTGAGTCTGATGGATAGTGGAGAAGCTACTGTTTTATGGTCCCTGCAGCAGCTGAATTTTGGGGAAAATTACACTGGAAAAAAATGACCTCTTGATCATTCTTCTTCACCACTGATGATTTACATTGCTTTTGCTCCTGGCAGGCATTATGCCTCCTTCTTTTCCCCAAGAGACAAAAGAGCAATCCTCATAGGCAGCTTTTATGTAACTCACTACTGTGGAGTCTTAGTACCCACATGCAGTAAGCTGTAAAGTGCCTCCCACTGCATTGTAAGTGGCAGAATCTCTCTTTCTCTCTCTCTCTCTCTCTCTCTCTCTCTCACACACACACACACACCCTCTGCAATCAGAACTTTCAGATTCTGCCAGACTTCCTTTGTAATCATCAAGGTTGTGTGTGCGTGACGTCAATGAGTGTGCCGGTCCGGGAGAGAGGGTTCTCTGTGGGGTGTGCTGACGTCTTGCTCTGAAATGACTTCAGGGTTGATGCCCTGACTCCTCCCTCTGGGACCATGAATCCATCCTGGCACACATCTGCAGGGGAAAAAAAACCCAGCTCCCAGTTTCGTTGACTCAGGTGCAGCCACTTTTGCCAGCTCTGGGCCACCGGAGGTGAGGTCTGCCACCTGCGTGTTTGTGAACATCACCGAGCAGGGACAGAACACAGGGCTATGGCTCAAGCTGCCCTTGGCTGGGCTCATTTCCATGCTGCTTTGACAGTTCATCTTTTGAGTCCTCCTTTCCATATAACCTCTCGGGTCTTGCCATGGCTGAAATTGAATATGTTTACCTTATTTAACATGATGGATGCTATTAACAATTGCTTCTATATGGTTCATCTTCTTTCCCCTTAACTCAGATGCCCAGGTGAGATGTTTTATTTTCATTTGCTAGTGATCTAACCCTTGAGATCTGGCACCGCCTGTTGGTCGAGTGGTCAATGATCTGTAAAGCATAACAATTTACTAAGGGAGCTTGCTATTTACATGGCCTTTAATGCACTACTGCCAGGGGTTGGAGGTATCGAGCAAGGAGGTATTATATTATCTCTTTGCTCTGTGATGCCTCTTTGTGGTGAGCATACTATTACTGGAGAAAATCATATTGGAAAAAAATGATCCCTTTAAAATGATTCCCTACGGGGCGCCTGGGTGGCTCAGTGGGTTAAGCCGCTGCCCTCGGCTCAGGTCATGATCTCAGGGTCCTGGGATCGAGTCCCGCATCGGGCTCTCTGCTCAGCGGCGAGCCTGCTTCCCTCTCTCTCTCTCTCTGCCTGCCTCTCTGTCTACTTGTGATCTCTCTTTCTGTCAAATAAAAAAAAAATTTAAAATGATTCCGTAATATTGATTCAGATACCAGTGAATGATATCTGATATTAGGAAGAAAACTCATGGCGCCTGGGTGGCTCAGTCGAATAAGCATCTGACTCTTGATCTCAGCTCAGGTCTTGATCTCAGGATCCTGAGATCAAGTCCTGTGTTGGGCTTCACACTGGGCATGGAGTCTACTTTAAAAGAGAAAAAAGAAAACTTATTAATTCTATGATCTTTTCCATCAGAGACTGGGGGTTTTATAAAATGAGGCCTGACATGGGAATAATAAACCAAAGTGTCTGTTCCATAAATGGAATAATGCCTTGTGGTCCATATGACACCCTTGAAGTGATACTGGTGGTGTCACTGCAAAATTATAAAATAGATGATTCAAATTACAATCAAAATTGTCATTTATTTTCTTATGAACTTTCCCCCTACCTATAAGACATGAAAATAGTATCCTATGTTTTCTTCATTGCTCTACTTTTATATTTTTATCTACATTCTATCTAAATTAATTTTTGCATATGGTGTGGGGTAGTGGGCAAGATTCATTGCTTTTTCCATTTGGATATCTAAATAATCTAGGCCCATTTATTATAAAGATCCTTTCCCCTGTTGTACCAAAGAATCAGTTTTGTCATAAGTCCTGTGACTCTATATCGGTGGGTCTGTTTCTGGACTCATTCTCTTCTGTTTTTTTTTTTATTATTTTTTATTAACATATCATGTATTATTATCCCCAGGGGTAAAGTTCTATGAATCACCAGGTTTACGCATTTCACAGCACTCACCACAGCACATACTTTCCGCAATTGGACTCTCTCTTTTGTCCCAATGGCTCATTTGTCTCTCCTTGCACCAGTACCACATGGACTTAATTGCTTTAGCTTTATATACACCTTGATATCTAGTAATATCCTCCAGCTCTGTGCTTGAAGATTGGCATGGATAAATAAACTGGACATATTAGAAGCAATGGGTAAAGTCCTAGAAACATACAATCTTCCAAAACTGGACCAAGAAGAAATGACAAATCTGAACAGATTGATTGCAAGTAAAGAAATTGAATCAGTAATTAAAAAAAAAAAAAAACAAAACTAGGGGCGCCTGGGTGGCTCAGTGGGTTAAGCCGCTGCCTTCGGCTCAGGTCATGATCTCAGGTCCTGGGATCGAGTCCCGCATCGGGTTCTCTGCTCAGTGGGGAGCCTGCTTCCCTCTCTCTCTCTCTCTCTCTCTCTGCCTGTCTCTCTGTCTACTTGTGATCTCTCTCTGTCAAATAAGTAAAATAAAAAATCTAAAAAAAAAAAAAAAAAACTACCAGAAAACAAAAGTCTAAGACCAGATGGATTCACAGGTGAATTCTACAGACATTTAAAGACAAGTTAACACCCATTCCCCTTAAACTATTCCAAATAACAGAAGAAGAAAGAAAGCTTCTAAATACATTTTATGAAGCCAGCATTACCCTGATACCAAAACTAGACAAAGACACCACAACAAACAAAAACTACAGGCCAATATCCCTGATGAACACGGATGTAAAAATCCTCAACAAAATAGTAGCAAACTGCATGCAACAATATATAAAAAGACTATTCACCACGGTCAGGTGGGATTTATTCTGGGGTTGCAAGGATGGTTCAATATTCACAAATCAATCAATGTTATATACCACATCAATAAGACAAAGGATAAAAATCATAGAATTATCTGAACAGATGCAGAAAAAGCATTTGACAAGATTCAACATCCATTCATGATAAAAACTTTCAACAAAGTGGGGTTCAAGGGAACATACTTCAACATAATAAAGGCCATATGTTAAAAACCCATAGCTAACATCATCCTCAATGGTAAAGAACTGAGTGCTTTTACTCTAATATTAGAAACAAGACAAGGATGTCTACTCTTACTCCATTTATTGGAGATAGCAATGGAAATCCTAGCCACAGCAATCAGACAAGAAAAAGAAATAAGGGTATCCATTTTGGTAAAGAAGAAGTTAAACTGTTACTATTTGCAGACAACATGATACTATACATTGAAAATCCTAACAACACCACCAAAAACCTATCAGAAGTAATAAAATAAATTCAGTAAAGTGGCAGGATACAATATTAATACCAAAAAATCAGTAGTGTTTCTATACACTAATAATGAAGTACCAGAAAGAGAAATAAACAATACCATTTACAACTGCACCCCAAAGAATAAAATACCTAAGAAAAAACTTAACCAAGAAGATGAAAGACCTGCTCTCCAAAAACTATGAAACACTGATGAAAGAAATAGAAGATGACACAAATGAAAAGATATTCCATGCTCATGGAGTGCAAGAATTAATATTGTTAAAATGTCCATCTTACCCAAAACAATCTACAGATTCAATGCAATCAAAATGCCAAGAGCATTTCTCACAAAACTAGAATAATACTAAAATTTGCATAGAATCACAGAAGACCCCAAATAGCCAAAGCAATCCTGAGAAAGAAGAAGAAAGCTAAAGGTATCACAATACCAGATTCAAATTATACTACAGAGCTATAGTAATCAAAACAGTAGGTTACTGGCAAAAAAAAAAAAAATAGACACATAGGTCAATGGAAGAGTTTAGAGACCCCAGAAATAAACCCACACTTATGCAGTCGTTTAAATTATGTCAAAGGAGGCAAAAATATACAATGGGAAAAATACAACATTTTTTATAAATAATGCTGAGAAAACTGTATGGCTACATGTAAAAGATTCACTGGACCACTTTCTAACACCATACACAAAAGTAAACAGAAAGTGGATTAAAGACCTAAATGTGAGGCCTGAAATCATAAAAATCCTAGAAGAGAACATAAACAATAATTTCTGTGATGTCAACTGGGAACATTTTTCTAGATATGCCTGCTGAGGCAAGGGAAACAAAGCAAAAATAAACTATTGTGAGTGTATCAAAATAAAAGGTTTTTAAAAAATTTTTTACTTATTTATTCATGAGAGACAGAGAGAGAGACAGAGAGAGAGAGAGAGAGAGAGAGAGGCAGAGGGAGAAGCAGGCTTCCTGCTAGGGAAGTTTAAAGGGGGGTCATTCTATTTTTGAATTTGATCTTAATCAATTAAAAAAAACTATATATTGTAAACAAACAAACAGAAGATTGGCATGGACATTCCTTGCCTTTGCATTTCCATATAAATTTTACACCCAGTTTGTGCATTTTCACACTGATTGAGATTATGTCAAATCTATACCTCAGTTTGAAAAGAAATAGTATCTTTAGAATGCCGAGTCTTCTAATCCACAAATAGAGTAAAATATAGTATATCTAGAGTGAAAGGACTAAAGATTTAAAAGATCTGGGATAAATTCTGCTTCCTCCTAAATCAAGCATTTAGTTGAGCCAAATATGTCCTAAAGGATATATGTGAAGAAGGTGAGTATTAGCTTCAGTCTCACTTCTCCGTTCTTTCTGTCTTCTCCTCTCCCTTTCCTATCACAGAAAACCCTGGAATTTCAGGAATTCTTTTGGGGTCTGGGCATTCATCTCAATTAAAACTCCCCATTACTTCTCTCCAATGAAAAGTCATGTAGCACACAGTTACAAAATACAGAATAGTGGTGAACCACTCACTTAAGAAATGTTAGTTATATTGGGGAATTGTAGGCACTGTATCAGGAAGTATTTTTATTTTGTGTATTCGTAACTATGATGACACAAGTGCAGGAAAACAACCAACCACAGACTCTCAGAGGCAGAGAACAGTAAGCTCCCATGTTTGAAGATCAGCTGGGGGATCGCTCCTCTAGGAGGGACTGGGCTGGGGAAGCTCGGCTCTCTGGGCCTCTCCTTTTCCTCCCAGGAACAGAGAGATAAAGCAAGTTCTTCTCACGGTGATAGCAGATGTGCAAGTGAAAAAGCCCAATCATGAAAGTTCTTTTCAAGACTTATGTCTCTTGAAAACCCACTGTCAAATATAAGTCAATGGACATTAAGGAAGACGTGTGTTGTGATGAGCACTGGGTGTTACATGCAACTAATGAATCATTGAACACTACGTCAAAAACTAATGATGTACTAGATGGTGGCTAACTGAATTTAAATTTAAAAAAAAAGTCAGTGCACAAATCTAGAATCCATGGATGGGCAAGTAAATTCCATCCACAAAAAAGAAGGAAAGGTGAGTGAATAATTTTTAATAATAACTTAATATACCATAGGGAATCTTAAAAGTTCTTAAACTATCCAAGCTTGTGATCTGTGAATATATAATCAAATTTTGTTTCAGTGAAGCAACAGAAATTAACAGGTATGTTTATATTGCTCTAAGACTTCCTTTGTTTCATAGGTATCCAGTTCACATTTCATCAGTGACATGATCTCTTAGAATGTATGACTCTGAAATTCATTTTATTAATCCTGTCCTCTCTTATGATACCAGTTCACTACAACTTCAGCCCAACCAAATTGGCTCCCTCTTCACTCTTCTCAGTCTCTGAGAATGGTCCATTCAAATCTCTAAGCAGAAGTCTGGGAATCATTCTTGATTATTTCCTTCTTTTAGTCACTCTTTACATTCATCCTATCCCCCAATGCTATGAATTATCTTTCATAAATTTCTCTCAAATAAGGCCACTTCTTTTCATAGTCTAAACTACTCTCTTTTTTTCGGCTCATCTACTGCATTAGCCTACTAACTGGTCTCTACACTCCCTTATTTGATGCCCTCTAACCCAAATTCCAGAGCTTAATATAAGAAATTTTTCAAAAAATATAAATACAGTAATACCATTTCTCTTGCTTTCCAGCCAGATCCCACAATCCAACCTACCTACCAAATGGGTAATTGTGCCAGAAACCACCAATGGCTCCCATTAGCCATTCTTCCCTTTGAATTTTAGTTAATTGTGCCCTCGAGCTGTTGCTGTCCATATGACCAAAAAGATAAAGACTGTATTTTCTGCCTTTCTCACAGTTGTATTACTAGGTACTGGCCAAAATGATGTGAGCAGATGTGATGAGTGAAATACCTGGCTTATTTGCTTTGAAGGAAAGGAACATACTTTCCACACTCCTACTCCTGGAATATAGACATGATAGTGGGAGTTGGAGTGACCACTCAGATCACTCAGACCATGAAAGCCATGGTTTGAAGATTACAGAACAATACTATGAAAGGGCCTGGGTATCCCATACTGTAGATCTGTCTTATCACCATGGATGATTTATGATTGGAATGTTACAAGGAGGAAATGAATGTCCATCTTGTTTAAGCCACTGATATTTTGGTGTACTTTTTAGAGCAGCTGAGCCTGTATCCTACTATCATTGACTTCTTCCCATCTTTACCGCCATATTGGCAACAACTTCCCACATTAGTTGGTGATCCTTGCTTTGTCACATCTCTGTGTCCTTACATGTATGCCCCATTCAACTACTGGGATAACTTCCCATCTTTTCAAGATTCAACAAAAATCTTTTCACTTCTGGAAGCCTCCCTAATGCCTCTCACTGTTGGGTATTTTTAAAAGGTCCCTTGGTCTCCCATAGCATTCACACTGTGCATTAATCTATTAAAGCACTTAATACATTGTGTTGAAAATGGTATTTGCTTGTCTGTCTCACTTTAGCATGTCTCCTCTCTCAACCGCCCCCCACCACCACATTCTCCTGCTGTGGGTTCACATGGGCAGGATTGGTCTTTATCCTTTTATCCTTAACCACTTATCCTTATCCACTTAACAGTGGATGATAGATAAATTCATGTTAAATGAGTAAATGAATGAATGATTTCTGTGCACATTTGATGAGTGTATACAGTCTTAGGATGTGTTTCATGTCTTCTAGAAAGAAGTAATGGGGTGGCTGGGTGGCTCAGTCAGTTAAGTAGCTGACTCTAGATTTTGGCTCAGGTCATGATCTCAGGGTTCTGGGATCTAGTCCTGCATTGGGCCACGTGCTCAGTGGGGAGTCTGTCTGTCTTCTTCTCCTTCTGCTCCTCCTCCTGCTTACTCATGCTCTCTCTCTCTAAAATAAATAAACATTTTTTTTTTAAAAGAAAGAAGCAACACAATTGAATCAGCATTTGTTAAATTATGTTTTTGGCCTATATAGATATTTTATGTATGCTTCAACTGAACTCTGGTTGGAAAGCTTCCTCTTTTATTCAGGTAAAAAAAATGAAAAAAATTTCAGAGGAGAAAATGTCTTAAATGTCAAGTATTATTTTGATTTAAAATAAAAATTAGTTGCCTAGTAAAATCTCAGGTTTTGCTTGATCTCAGGAAAAAACTAAGTGTTTCTACACCTATTATATTAGCATCTCTACAACTTTAGTTTCTTTGAGATTGCCTATTGAAACTAATTTAAAAAAGGAAAAACTTTGCCTCTGAACAGAAAATATGTTAACGTTTTAACTGCCTTTGAGGACTTACCTAAGTAGCACTCACACATATGTGCCTTCCCCAACTGGCATTTGTTTGTCTTTATGTAAGTGCCCATCTTCTCTCCTTCCTCCTTTTAAGGATATTTCCTTCCTCTTCCCTAGCCCAAAGACATCTGATTCATTCATTGGCAAAAATAAAGTCCCAGTGCCAGAAGACAGCAGGACCTACGATTGTTACCAGACAGTGACCTTTGGAGCCCCTTAACTTTCTGTTGTCTTAAAGTGATGCCTAATTTGCTGGGCCAAAGGCAGAGCTGGAGATGCTTAGTTACATATATTTCCTTTTTGTCTATCGAAAACCTTAAGATTTGGTTTAAGAATCACTTTAATGTACATTTTCAGTTAACTGATCCCTTTTTAAAATAATACTTTAATGTTTTATGCACAGCATATGGTCATTACAGAAAACACGGGCAATAGTTAAATAAAACTAATAAAATTTAACTTATCCCTAATTTCAGTAATATATACTCATTATGGAAAATATAGGCCATATAGTTATATAAAAATAATATTATTATTTCTAGAGAGAACCACTATGAATATTTCTCTATATACACACATATGTACACACTGTACATACACACATTTTAAAACAAAGACATAAAAAGATTGTCCATGTTGTTTCTTAACTTACTTTTCACTTTTTAATATATAATGAACATTAATATTTCCCTAATTCTTAATTGTTCTTCCACAATATTATTTTAATGACTAGATTATATTCCATTGCATGATTATATAATAATTAATTTACTCAGTACCCACTTGGTGTCTATTGAGGCTGTTTCCAATTTCTTCCCTCATGAACATACTTTTAGCAAATACCTATATAGCCATAGATTTTTTTAAAGCCCTGTGATTTCCCCCCTCAGGATAAATTCCTAGAAATAGATTTGTTAGATCAAAAGATATGCAAAATACAAATTAAGTCTTTCCATATACATTACCAAACTGCCTTTTCTGGATTTACTTTAATCCTTATATATTGCTTTTCATTTATGAGTAATGTGCCTCCTGAGCTTGTCCTGTCCTTTGTTCACTTCCTATGATCTCTGGAAACCCTGAGGGACATGAGATGTAAAGAGCCATGGTTGTGCTACCTGCTGACTAGGCAAGCAAAGCTGAGTCCATGTCACACACACACTGGTGTCTGCCTTCCTGAGTTTCATCTCTACAGAGAGGCCCCGAAAGCCACCCTTTAAGCCCTCATTGTGGCCCTTTGGGAAATCGCCAGCTGAAGTTTCAAATGTCAAGTCAGCTGTCATGTCAGCCATAGATGAAAGGGCCCATTGTCGGTGTTTCATTTCTCAAGGCTGGTCGAAGTACATGTCAATGGCAGACTTCTTGTCTATTCCTAAGAATCAGCTTTCTTTACTGACTGTATCTCACACACGGTAATGTTCTCACGATCTGTGCCACATAGACATTGGTAAGGAAAATCACGGTGAGGGGCACATATAATGATTACTATAAATTTAAAAACAAATATGAATACATTACGATCATGGCCATCTTCTCTTTATTGTTCTAGCATAGTGCACTTCTCAGAGTAGGCAGTCAGTAAACATCTGTTAAAAATTGCACGGAAGAGTGAATGAATGTTGTCTTGTAAAAGAGTTTTTGTATGGTTGTAGTACTTTAGACTCTAGCCATGACTGGGGCATAGCCACATTCTTCTTGAGTCTCACCTAAATCTGCAAGAAGATATGAATAGAGCTAGAAATTTGAGTCAGAAAGAATGTGACTCACTCTTATTACAAATATCACAGTTTTGTCAATTAGTTATGAATAAGATGAGTTATGAATATGAATAATTCGTTATGAATAAGATGGCCCAGTTAGGGCTGGGAAGTTTAAATAATAATGATAATAATAATAATCCTAATTAATCCCAAAACTTTTGGTGTTTACTTAGGGGATCAGATTGGCAACAAATCTTGTATGACAGGAAATAAGACCATGCCCATAGAGGGGAATCAATAATCTCTTTGGAACCCTGCCTAATCTCAGTCTTTCTTTCTCCCTCTCTCTCTTACACACACACACATACACACACACACACACACACATACACTTCCTTGATGCTATGCAGAAGATGTTAATTGTCATTTTTAGAAAAGAATCTGTATTCATTATTATTGCATAACATATTACCCCAAAATTTAGTGACTTGAAACAGTACGTATTTATTATCTCACAGTTTCTGTGGGTCAGGAACTCACATATGGCTTAACTGGGTCCACGGTCCCAGGGTCTCTCAAAAGGCCACTGTCACCTTAAGGCTTAACTTAGAAGGATTTGCCTCCTAGCTCGTTCATGGGGTTGTTGGATCCATGTTGGACTGATGGCTTCAGTTCCTCATTGCCTGTTGGTCAGAGGCCTCCCTCAATTTCTTGCCAATTGGCCTCTCCACAGGGCATCTCCAAATATTATAACTGGCTTCATTATAGTGAGCACAGGAAAAGGTAAGAGAAACAAGGCAAGAGAGAAGGAAGTCACAGTGATTTGGAAGTCTTGTTATTTCTTTCTTTCTTTTTTAAAAAATTTTAATTAATTAATTTATTTTTTTCAGTGTAACAGTACTCATTGTTTTTGCACAACACCCAGTGCTCCATGCAATACGTGCCCTCCCTATTACCCACCACCTGGTTCCCCCAACCTCCCACCCCCGCCCCTTCAAAACCTCAGGTTGTTTTTCAGAGTCCATAGTCTCTCATGGTTCATCTCCCCTTCCAATTTCCCTCAACTTCCTTCTCCTCTCCATCTCCCCATGTCCTCCATGTCATTTGTTATGCTCCACAAAGAAGTCTTGTTATTTCTAATTGGAGAAGTAATATCCCATCACTTTTGCTGTATTCAACTTTTTCTTTAAAGATTTTATTTATTTATTTGACACAGAGAGAGATCACAAGTAGGCAGAGAGGCAGGCAGAGAGACAGGAGGAAGCAGGCTCCCTGCTGAGCAGAGAGCCCCATGCGGGGCTCGATCCCAGGACCCTGAGATCATGACCTGAGCTGAAGGCAGAGGCTTAACAAACTGAGCCACCCAGGCGCCCCTGCTGTATTCAACTTTTAAAACAATTTGCTATAAATGATCCAGGTCACACTGAAAGTGAGTGAGTACACATGGGCTTGAATAATGGGAGGTGGGGATCCTTGGGTCTGTCTTAGATGTTTACCTGCCATAGAACCCATGAAGGGGAGTGGGTATATCTTTTATCTACCCATCTGTTCATATCTATCTATCTATCTATCTATCTATCTATCTATCTATCTATCTATCTATCTATCTACTTACCTACCTACCTATGCATTTCTACCAAGATACCACTAGTTAAATAGCTCCTGGGCAATATCTGCAGCCTGGATAAGCTTTATAGATCTTCATCTCCTCAAAACCGACTATTCATCCCACTATTTCCTTATCCTTTGTCCTCCATAGGCAATACCTTGTTAAGTATCAGATTGAGAATGATGTTATGGCATCACTATCAGCAGAAACAAGACCAACAGACCTTTATTGGACAACTACTCTATGTAAGGACCACCCAAGGACTGCAAAGATATTAAGTTCATCCACTCATTTTTCAAATTTAATGAGAATTGAGTGTCCTCCACCTACTCTATGCAAAGCACTTCAGAGATACAAACATGAATGTATCATTAAATGTTTGTCTAGCTAAAGTCGTTAAAACAGGTCCAGAGTCCATGTTCATGGGGTGATTTTAGACTTGTCTCATGAAAGAGGTGGTGCTACCCAGTTTGGTCCCCCGACACAAGCCCTTCCCCCAACAGCTCTCCACTGTAATGCAGCTGGACCGTCCTTCACAGGCTACACTGGAACCTTGAGGGTAAAGCCATGCTATCAACACAGCCAGCTAGAACAGTGATTCTCAAAGTGTGGTGCTGGACCACCAGCATCAGCATCATCTGGGAACCTGTTAAAGATGCATATTCTCAGGCTCTACTCTTGATGCCAAATTAACATTTCTAAGGGTGGGGCCCAACAATCTGTGTTTTAAGAAGCTTTCAGGGGATTCAGATCGACGGCTATTGATTGACCCAGAAGATCTCCTGCTCTTACTTTATAGTAAATTGATCCCCCCCCCCCAGTACCAGAGATAACTTGGATCCAAATTCCAAGCTGGGCTTAGTCCCAGAGCCCCCTAAAAATTCTGATTTGGAAACCATCCCTTCTTCCATTGCTTCTCAGCTGCCTGCTCCATCTCTATCTCTCCCCCTTCTTCCTTCTATGCGCCCTCTTGTATTCCTATACAGGCACTCTTGCTCTGGTCTTTAAGTCACTGCTAAATAAAATTCAAGAAGATAGCCATCTCGCTATGGAGACAGATGCACACAAAATCAAAGCATGGTCAGAATGATGTCAGTCTTAGTAATGATCAAGGTGGAGATAAATGTTGGCAGAATCCAGGGGAAAGATTATTTTGTTCCAGCTGGGAGGACTGGAGAAGGTGTTACAGAAGAGATAGGGCTTGATCTGAGCTTTGGAGGATGAGAAACATTTTAATATACTGAGAAATGGGGGAATTAGTGTTTTGACATATACCTGAAGTGATGTGCAGAGTTGTGGGCTTAGGGGTAAAGCTTGCAGGCACAGCCACTGGAATTATAGCTTTTCCCAACTTGTAGCATTATCTGTTTTAACCTGGATTCATTCCGATCTGTCCCAGTCTCCTTTTGTCCAGACTTTTCTCTCCTCATCTCGTAAAGGCTCTGCCTTTTCTCCTTCATGGGATTGGTGGCTTATAAACAAGTTTGAGCAAGCACTTTCGTAGCTAATGGAGACAATTTGAGAGTTAATAGCCTGGGCAAGCCTAAATAGTCAAGATCATATGGAAGCAATTTCACTTTGGTCTTAGTCCAGTAAGTCATCATCATGGGTTTATAAGTCTATGGGTCTGGGTGATGAGTGGAGGAGTTTGATTGGAGAGAGAGGAGAGTGGGTGGTGAAGAAAAGTTTTTAATTTCCAAAAAAAAAGGGGGAAAGAACCCAGAGGAGATAACACAAGCATTACTGATCTTGTTTTACTCGGATTTAGAGTGCCATCATGGATTACAGTGATTCTCAAGAAGGGAAGATTTTGCCCCCAATATTTAGCAATATCTGAAGATGGTTTTGGTTGTCACAATGGAGTGGGGGGAGCTCCTGGCATCTAGTAGGTAGAGGTCAGGGATGCAGCTAAACATTCTTCAATGTACAGGACAGCTCTCCCCCCAACACAAAGAATTCCCCAATGCAAATTGTCAATAGTCCTGAGGTTGAGGAGCCCTGGATGAAAAGCACATTCAACACCAATCAGGCTGGCTAAAGTAAAACACAGTGACACACCAAGGGCTGGCAAGGATGTGCATGCACCGCTGGTAGGACTGTGAAATGGGGTAGCCACTCAGGAAGCCAGTTTGGTAGTTTCTCCTAAAGCCAAACCCGCAATCACCCCACGACCCAGCAATTGCACTCTTGGGCATTTAATCAAGAGAAATGGAAATTTATGTTCCCACAAAAACTAGTGCACAAATATTCAAAGCAGCTCGATTTATAATAAACCCAAACTGGGAACACAGATGTCCTTCAGTGAGTGAAGGGTAAACAATCCGTGCTGCATCCGTAGCTCGGAATATTACTCCGCAGTAGAAGGAACAGACTACTGATACATAGCACGACTTGGATGAATCTCCTGAGAATTATGCTGATTGGAAAAAGCAAATCCTAAAAGGTTACCTACTGTATGATTCCATTTACATAACATTCTTAACAAGGAGAAATTACAGAAATGGAGAACAGATTAGTGGCTCCCAGGGGTTAAGAACAAGGGAGTTGGGGAGTAGGTAGGGGAGTAGATGTGCTTTTAAAAAGGCAATAGAGAGTGCCTGGGTGGCTCAGTGGGTTAAAGCCTCAGGTCAGGATCCCAGGGTCCTGGGATCAACTCCCCAATCGGGCTCTCGGCTCAGCAGGGAACCTGCTTCTCCATCTCTCTGCCTGCCTCTGTCTACTTGTGATCTCTATCAAATAAATAAATAAAATCTTTAATAAATAAATAAAAAGGCAATAGAGGGGTGCCTGGGTGGCTCAGCCACTTAAGCGTCTGCCTTCGGCTCAGGTCTTGATGCCAGGGTTCTGGGATTTCTCCCTGCTCAGTGGGAAGTCTGCTTCTCCCTCTCCCAATGCCCCTCCCCCTGCCTGTCCTCTCTCACTCTTTCTCAGATAAATAAATAAGGTCTTTAAAGGCAATGCAGAGGATTCTTGTGTTGGAACTGTTTAGGATCTTGGCTGCAGTGGTGGAGAGACAGACCTGTCTACGTGATGAACTCTCACACACACACACAACACATACAAGTAAAACTAGGGCAATGTAAACAAGCTGGGCGGGCTGTAGCAATATCAACATCCTGATTGTGATATTGTACTACCATTTTGCAAGATGTTATTAGTGAGTGGAATCGAGTAAAATGTACCAAGAATATCTCTGTATTATTTCCTACAAGTACATGTGAATCTATAATTATCTCAAAATAAAAAGATAAAAAAGAGCTAACTCAGATCCACATACTTGGAGAACATTAATGGTTTGTTTTGCACAGTTGTTCCACAGATTATAACTTTTCTTTTTTGTGCTCAAGTCTATTATGATTTTTGTCTTCTTTCCTCAAATTAAGTATTGAAGTAGGCTTCAAGGTAAAACTACCTATTCACCCTTACTGATAATTTCTCAATGTCACTAGATCTGAAAATTATAGCGATTCCCATTCACCTAACCATTTTTGTTTACAAATGCCACTGTCCGTTCTAACTACATATGGTTCCCTAGGTTAAGAAATAGCCTGTGGCCATCAGTACAAATTCAGCCCCTGAAATAAGGCCGCCCTTAGCAAACTGCAACTCATCTCCAATATACGATGATTCATGGAACTAAGATGAAGAATTTAAAACATAAGCTCATCAGAGATTATAAATACGAATGACATTTAAAGAAAACTGAAGTTTTCAAAATAGCTCTTTCATTACAAGTTGTATTTATTCAACATTCTTAATTAATATGTTTATAATTAGAACTCCATAGATATTACCCATGTAAATGTTGAGTCTAACATGTTTGTTCTTCTGTTAACTTGTCACTGCTAAGAATATATCTTTATTCCTTCTGTGAAGGACGAACAGTGATTTGCCAAACCAGTTCCATGTTGCAGTGATGCTAGTAGCTTGGCTTCTAAACCGGAGCCACTATCGTACCTCTAGTACTAATGAGAATTCAGAGTAAGGGATCAAAGACATAGAACCTGCTTTGTAAAATGAAGGATATGGCTATTTCTGAAACTATGGAAGGTAGAAAGCAATAGGAGGGGGCGAGGCCAGGTCTTTCAACTCTCTTCTGTTTGATTTATTTGACAAAGAGAAGACAATCACAGTCTACATCTCGGGACAAGACAGAACCATATTGGCAGCATGATTTTAGAGAAATATCTAGAAAATCACATAGGACAATGATACTATGTGCCTATAAAAGGTGAAAGAGAGTTTCTGTTTACTTAATGAGCAATATGGTAATTTAAGAAATTATCTGGCAGAATTTTTTGAGGATAAAACTAGAATACTTAGGGGCTCCTGGGTGGCTCTGTCAGTTGGGCATCTGCCTTCGGCTCAGGTCATGATGCCGGAGTCCAGGGATCGAGTCCCACATTGGACTCCCTGCTCAGCGGGGAGTCTCCTTCTCCCTCTCCCACGGCCCCTCCCGCCACTTGTGCGTGTGCACGCTCTCTCTCTCTCACCGTCAAATAAATAAAATCTTTAAAAAAATTGGAATACTTAACTCTCAATAATCCACTTGCTTGACTACAAGTGATGTCTGTTTTCACCACTGGTTTTGATAAATGAATGTTTCTTATTGCCAGGAAGATGTTGAAAAATTGTTTGATGGTAGGAATTATTGTCCTGGTTCTGTTTTTAATGAAAATGTCTCTATTTTACAATTTAGTAAGATGTTTGCCCTTGGTCTTTGATAAATATGTTTGCTCAAGTTAAAGACATCCTTCTTGTCATCATTTACTAATAATTTTATTCATGAATTTGTTTAATTTTAACACATAAACCTATTAAGATGTCATATGGCTTTTTCCTCTTTAATTATATAGATTATTTCCTGATATTGAATTATCCTTTTATTTCTCATGTGTGGTCTATTATTCTTTAAAAATCCACTTAGTATTCAATTTGCTAATATTTGCAGTATGTTTATAAATAAGATTGGTCAATAGTTTTCTTATCTGAATGGCATGTCAGAGTCAGCTGAGTCTCTCAGAAATAATTTGGGATTTTTATCTTTTCCTTAGCTTTGGAATAGTTTAAATAGAATACGTATTATCTTTTCCTTAAAGATACCATAGTGTGACTCCACAGAACTATATGATCATAATGGCTTTTGTGGGGGGAAGGGAGAATTTTGACAATTTTTTAAAACTTCCTTTATGGTTCATTCAGTCTTTTTAAACTCTATTTGGGTAAGATTTCATAATTTTTACTTTCTTTGAAAAATATCCCAATCATGTATATTTTTGAAACAGTTGGAATATAACCGTAATTCTCTTCCATGATTTTGAATGTCTTAGGCAAAGCATAATTTTGAAAATACTTCACTGTACCAGCTATTGTATTAAAAAAAATCTGGATTTAGAGAGACTGATATCCTTTCCGAGGAATGGGAAAAATTAAGTCTCAGTCTCTCAAGGATCCTCTACTTTCAATAAGGCTTGCTTTAAACATCGTCAGAATTAGCCGTTGCCTGGACGACGTGTATAGAAGAGAACGAAAAACCTTTATGTCCCAATTACTTCACTACTTCTTGATCACAATAACAAGGAATCCCACCAACAAATCACTTCTTTAAATTAAAACTTTGGAGGCCCCAGATGAAGTAAAAATATGCTTTATAGAAAGAATGTCAAATTCTCCATTGTACTTTGCCATAATTTTGTTCAGCCCTAACAGATCCCTGGACATCCCAGCTGGATGTATACTGCTAGGGTTCAGATTCAAGTATAAATGGGCCCAAGGGCGTTCCTCTGAAAAAATATATCAATGCTTATTGTTTTATTCCAGTCTTTGTATTCTAGACTTTACTCCATGCCAGGCAACTGGCACCTAATTTCTGCCTCAAATTTGCTTGCCTGTTTGATTTTGAGTGTTTAATCCTGGATTGTGACCTTTGGTTAACTAAGGCATAATCCCTCGGAAGGACAAACCAGAATCCCCACATCAGATGCAGACTTGAGGGCGCACGGATGTCCACTGACCACAGATGAGCAAATCAAAAGTTAATTAACAGGGGCGCCTGGGTGGCTCAGTGGGTTAAAGCCTCTGCCTTTTGCTCGGGTCGTGGTCCCGGGGTCCTAGGATCGAGCCCCGCATCGGGCTCTCTGCTTGGCGGGGGGGGGGGGGCCTGCTTCCTCCTCTCTCTCGCTCTGCCTGCCTCTCTCCCTACTTGTGATCTCTATCTGTCAAATAAGTAAATAAAATCTTTAAAAAAAAGTTAATTAACAAATAACAGCCAAATAACAGGGCCATCAACATGCATTGAACCAACAGCCTGGAAACTTAGGTATTCATTACCTTTGAAATTTGCATTGACTAAGATGCACCTTCATGGCTTCTTGGCACCCATCTACTTACTTATTTTAAACTAAGAGAATGGTTAGGACTCCCTAATAGTAAACCTAATGAAACTAAGAAGTTAGTTTTCTTAATTCTAAAAATGGAGTCTGGGGATACCGCTACGTAGGGTACAGAGCTAAGAGTTAGTAGTCTGAAATTCAACTCACCATGTTTAGCTCTCTCCATGTATTGTCTTCATCTGCTCAAAGGTGGAGCATAATAATTATTGATCCCTTTGCCTCACAGGGATTTTTTTTTTCACAGTGTAATGAGCCGCTTGCGCAAAGCCCCTTAGAGAAAGCTACTGCTAAGATACAGCACTTCAAAATGCATGGAGAAAGAAATCGATCATGGCCTTATCAGATAAGATTAGTATACAGTCCCACACACTACCTCTTCGTATTTTGAGGAACATCACACATTTTGGTTTGTCTTGTTTTGTTTAAATCAAGGAAGCGTTAAAGACTTGATTCCCTTTTCCGCTTTAGTCCCAAGAAGCTAGCTGCAGGGAAATCCCAGAGTGGAAATGCCCGGATAGAACCAGGGACTGATGACATCTCTGCGGTGCACGCTAATGCCCCACCCGGGATGGTTCTAGACGGGGAAAGGAGAGGGTTGCCCTTATCCCATCCACACTCCCCTAGAGCTCTGACTGATGCTGAGCTGTGCTGCGCAACTTCAGCTGTCAGTTCCTAGAGGCAAAGAAGGCTGCCTGTTAGCTTCCTTTATATCAAAGTCAAATTGACTAAAATAGCCATGTGGGCTATATTCTGCTGTTCCCTTCCAAATGCTTCAGAAATTTTCCGGGGTTGTTTCTATTTCACAACATTAAAAGCTCACATACCAACTATATTGGCTTTGGTGTATGTTTCAGAACAACAAGAAGAAAGAATGCTCAAACTCGGACGGCGTTGGCAAATAAATGTAATTCTTTGCAGCTTCTGCCTCACCAATTAAATCCTTCCTTTGTAACATACCTCAGTCCAGTGTTTTCTCTTTAACTTTAAAGGGCGCACGACCTCGGGGCAAGATCCCAGCATGCTGGGATGGAGCCCTGCTTGGGGCTCCCTGCTCAGAGGGGGAGTCTTGCTTCTCCCTTTCCCTGTGTCCCCACTTCCCCTCCCTTTACCCCCTGCCCCGGCTCTCGCGCAGGCCCATGCATGCTGTCTCTCTCCCAAATAAATAAAATCTATAAAAAAAAATAAAGTGTGCACAGTCTCATAAGGATGATGTTACAATGCAGACTATGACTCAATAGATGGGGGGCGGGTGTGGCGGGGCTGAGATTCTGCATTTCTAAACAACTCCCAAAGTGATTGGCCAAGCGGCTAGTCCACGGACCACAGTATGAGGAGTGGAGTCACACTGTCACACAAAGGTGCTAACAGTGTTTTAGAATATAAAAAAAGAAGAAGAAATAAAGGACAAAGAGAAAGTAACCAGGCAATGAAGGGACTAGGAGGAGACCTGGATTTTTAGACAGTAACTGAACAGCCAGTAAGTGCCACACCAGGCAAGAGCCTTCAAGTTGGACGTGAGGGGACGTGAGGGGCCTGTGTGTGGCGGCATCCAAGGTGCGCACAACAAAAACAAGAGGACTCACAGATACAAGCAGTCAACAGACTGTTCTGAACATGAATTCCGTTTCGGTTCCCAGATGGATAGAGATTTTCACTCTCTCATGATTCCTCAGGTAATGAGAAAAAAACCCCTGAAGTGTGACATAAATGGCCATCAAGAGGCATTAGTGTTTAAAGACAAAAAAAATCCTTTACTTGAAGGTGATTGTGTGGGGGGGGGGGTGGGGAGGAGAAGCATTTCAAATTAGCAGGTATGGGAATAGCAAACGGTGAGGCAGAATTTTCCTTCTTAAGTGGGTCAGTTGATAAAGTATTCAAGTCTGTTTATAATCACCCAAATGTTCTAAGGCATGAGGGTGTAGCTCAGTGTTAGGTGGACTTTAATCGTGGAAGAAAATGTCAGAAGGAATCTTCCCTGCTCTGCTTCCTTGAGCTGAGGAAAGGACTGGTGGGTGGACTCTGGGAAGAGAAGTGAGCACCTCTTCATCCTTTAGTAAAGGTGTGGAACGCTTGAGTATAATGAAAATGAGCACTAGGCAGAGAGTCCGAGTGAGTTCCAGTGCCAATCTTGCTATTAACTAGCTGTTGGACCTTGGGCAACAGCTCTCTGAATAAGTTTCCTTCTTGAGAGGATTAATCTAAAATAGCATTCTCCAAAGTGTGGCAGAATGTTAACTGAAATTATGTGGGAAACTGCTGTCTGTGATCAAATGAGGTAGACAGATATTGGTTATATACACCTAAATATCTTTCATTAGAGGCAAGCTTCTTGAGTTCTTTACATGGAGCCTCTAAATATGGAGAGCAGTATTTCCCAAACTTACTTCATTGTGGAACACTTTTTTCAAGGACCATCTCAAAAGATTAATGCTCCATGAAACTTACTCTGGGAAATGGGATGCTTTTTTAAAAAGATGCTATTTATTTATTTGTCAGAGAGAGAGAGAGCGAGAGAGAGAGAGCGCGCGCGCAAGTAGGGCGAGTGGCAGACAGAGGGAGAGGGAGAAGCAGGCTCCCCGCTGAGCAAGGAGCTCGATGTGGGACTCAATCCCAGGACCCTGGGATCATGACTTGAGCTGAAGGCAGATGCTTAACTGACTGAGCCACCCAGGTGCCCCAATGTAGATGCTTTTTAAGGGTATTCTACTTTTAGTGCAGTATCATCCAAATACCAAAGTTAAATCAGAAATATCCAGAAATCTACCTACATTAAAAAAAAACTTAAAGAAAATAAGGTCAATACTGTTTTTAATTGGTTGCTGTTTTAACTTGATAAAATCTGTTTTTCAAAATAACCTCTTGATCTAATTTCAAAGTTGAGGTACTTTTATTATAGAATTTGATTTAAAAAATAGAAAAGAGCACAAAATTTACAATTATTAAGAGAGTCACAACTGTTAATATTTTCATGGAGATCCTTCTAGAATTCAAAGTATTTCCTAAATTAACTTATTTTTTTAAAAGATTTATTTATTTATTTGAGAAAGAGAGAGAGCATGCTTGCATGTGTGCATGGGGTAGGGAGAGGCAGAGGGAGAGGAAGAGAGAATCCCAAGCAGACTCTCCTTTAAGTGCAGAGCCCTATGTGGGACTTGATCCCAAAACCCTGAGATCATGACCTGAGCCAAGATCAAGAGCTAGATGTTTAACCAACTGAGCCACCCAGTGTCCCAAATTAGCTATTACTTTTATTGCTAAGCAAATTTTTAATTTCCCATTTAGCTGGTCTCCTGTTCTAGTTTGCGTATGGCCCAATTTTTATAAGGACCTTCAAATATAAAATTTTTCTGATACAAGATGGAATACTGAAGCTTAAAAATATTATAAAATGAAAGATAGCAATAAACTGCAAAGCAGAAAATTAGCTTCATCTTTACAGTCAGATACATTTTTCTTATTACAATATTCAAAAACTGAATTCTTGTTATATCTGAACATTCCCCAATAGTGGCATCTAATTTATTTGTATGTTTATACCCTACCTTATTACCAACATAATTTATGATGACTATCTAAGTGTCTTTAAATTGACTCCAAGAATTAAAATTCATTGGCTTGAAGATACTGAGAACCCATAGCATCTTAAATATCTCTGAGGGTAGGAAATGATGACCTTCATTTTATAAGTTCATCAGAATAGCAGGATTAATCATAATTAAATAATAGTTTTCACATTGGGTGCTTTTATTGAAAAGGCTAGAAAAAAATTCTAGGTTTTTATTTATAACACTGCCTAGAAAAAAATGAGGGATACACAAAATGACCTCTGGGTGGCCTTCCAACTTGTTATGAATCCTTGCATTAGAAAAACAAGTTTTTCAAGAAAGAAATAATGGTGATTTTCCTCTCCTTAAATTGTGTTTTTTGCCCTTAAAATTGTGCAGTCAGTATTCTCTGGGAAGCCTCACTTACAAAGTCACATATTGATATTTAAGGGACAAATCATAGGTTTTCTTGCCCGGAGAGGAGTTTTACTGACTTTCTATAGTTAAGGGATAACAAGAAGATTGTATAATGCCAGTCTTCCTCTGTAAGCTGTGGGTATTCTGATTATAAATATTAACATTTATTTTCCCTTAGTACTCTTAAAAAAATAACGGTGGAGTCTAAGAATTAGAGATAGTAATAGTTCAGTTGGTTTGTCATCCACTGAGAACCCTAGAGGGCTTAAGGATGAATGATCAGGCTCTCATCGTAACAACTTTTATTTTTAATAATTGATGATGAGTATGTATTGCTGCACTGCTCCCTACTTAATTACTTTTCTTTTTGATCAAGTACATTAAAGAAAAGAGACATATAAATCATGTGCAAAAACAGTAAAGCACTTAATTAACATGTGTTTCCCTGATTGATGGTGATAGAAAACAACAGTAGTGCTGAGTAGGCTCACAAGGGCACCTTCAACCGACATGGTACCTTGAACAAACATACGGCTGAGAGCAGAATACGTGAACTCTATTCTCATTTAAGAACTGCATGACAACCGCAGATCACAATGTTATTACAATCTTCCTTCTTCTCTCTGATTGAGAGGCTCTATGCTCTTGGCTTGGGGCATGTAAACAATACATGGGAAGCAGAAACCAAAGGATGCTGGGGTGGACTATTTCTAACAACAACAGCCGGCCTTTATTGAATACTTACTGTGTTCTAGGGTCTCTGCTCTGTGTTTTAAAAGACTGACTTATTTAACTCTTTGACAATGCACTTAGCTAGTGATCATTACTATCTTCATTTTACAAGTAGAAAACCTGATATGTATAGACAGTAAGTCATGGTCCAAGTTGCTAAGTAAGCTAATAAGTAATAAATAATAAGTAACAAGTAACAAGTAACAAGCTGATAAGTAAGGTCAGCTGGTCAGCCTTAGTCCATAGCCCCACATGATTGGCTGGAAGATGTTTTCTCATGTGCTTTCAGCTAATTTGAAATTCTATAAGAGAATCACAAAGAACTAGACATATCCCCAGAATGGGATCACCTGAGAACAAACAAGGGTTGAGATAACTGGGTTTTACACGCACACAATGAGAAAGTGGATCATGCTGCAGGGTTAAAACACAGCAACATCTTAATATTGGTTTTGTAAGAATGGTAGATCAGGGGGTGGAAGTGAGGGTTCTTTTTCCTTCCTCATCCTGTATTCCATGTGTGTGCGTGCATGCGCGTGTGTGTGTGTGTGTGTGTGTGTGTGTGTGTAATATGGTTTTGCTAATTTAAAAATGAGAAAGGGTGGAAGCCAATAAATAAATCCCTCTTCTCTCTACCTCCCTCAAGAATGGACAGGTCCTATGTCACCTTAATCTGATGTTTTTCCAGAATGGGTGAAAAAATCAGCTTCACTGTTTAAATAGGTAATCTATGTTCCCAAATAACCTTTCAGCACTGCAATTGAGTTTGTTGATGGCTGAAAAACACTTCCCACCCTCTACCGAGGATCCCTGGCTGGCCAGTCTGTTGTTGAAAGATGTTTGTGAAGACTTTCATCATCTCCTGCTTCCAGATCCTTTCCCAGAATACCAGGGAGGGTAAGATAAGAAACCTTTGCTAATCCTGCATAGTATCTCTTTTATGGATGGTTGTTAGGTACATCTGCTTAAATGAGACAAGTAGGCATTGTTATGAACTCACAGAGATTCAAATGAAGAAAGGGACTGGTTCATTTTCTGTGTCATCACACCTCAAATGTGAGGACCTTTAGACCAGGAGCACTGTTTGTATGTTAGGGGATATGAAGGGAAGGCTAATATACTGAGCATCTCAGTTCTGCTAAGTACTCACATACAAGAATGCAGAAAGCAGACCTCCAGCTGCGAAGTGAATCAGGGGATCACAAAGGCTGCTCAGGACCCAGAACAATGCCTTTGGAGTACGGAGAGAGGCAGAGAACATCAGGTGTTTCCTAGAGTCAGGAAAAAAAAAAGTTCTAATAGGTCAAAGGACCACAGAAAAAAATTTAAAAATGCTGTAGGGAAATTGGTATGGAGATTGGTGGAGAGAATTACTCCTTCCCACTTAAATATTTTCTTGCCAAGAGATTCCAAAATAACAATTGGAAGACTTCTTTTCTTCCCCATGGGAACACACATATTCAATTTCATTACAAAATTAAGGGAAAGGAAAGATCCACCTTACATTCGGGGTGCAAAGTACCTCTGTGAAAAGTACAATCAGGGTCTGGTTTAAAAAGGAAAACAGTTGAACAAGAGCTCCTCACGAGTTACTGTTCAATACATCAAAGTTTCAGTTGTGCAAGATGAGTAAGTTCTAGACATCTATTGTACAACCTGGTGCCTAGAGTCAATATAGTATTGTGGACTTAAAAATTCCTTAAGGTGGTAGATCTCGTATTAAGTGTCCTTACCACTCAAACGCAAAAGATGCAAAACCCACAAAAGACAACAAAGTTTTAGAGGTGATGGATCAGTCTATTAGCTTATTATGGTGATAGTATCACAGGTAAATGCATATGTCCAAACTTAGCAAATTGTACAAATTGAACATGTTTATTTGTTTTGTGTATCAATTTTACCTCAATAAAGCTCTCAAGGAAAAAAAAAGAAAGAAAACCAAGTCAACGTCTAATGAATGGAGATGTTTGCAAATTAAGCTTCCATTACTGCAGTGGTTCTTAGTTTTTTGTTTTTTTTTTTAAAGGTAGCAAGTGTAAAGATCCCTTTAGGAATCTCATGAAGCTAGTGAACCCTCTCCACAAATAAAAGAACATACATCCATACACACAAATTTTTGCACGTAATCCCAGTGGTCCTGCATCCCACCTATGGCCTATCCGTGGGGCTCGTTAAACAACATAAGCATTGTTGATGGTTCTCAGTGTCGTTCCGGGTTTCCTCATTTTGCCAATAGGTATGTAAGATGCTGCCCTTGTGCTATAAACATCTCTGTGTCTTTAATCGTTGATGCCCCCAATTCATCTTTTGTTCAACAGCTGTCCGCTCCTTCTTCAGAATGAGAAACCAGCCTGCTTGAACTTCATTTCTGCACACAGGGGACTATGAAGGCATATGATTTTCCTTTTTCTGTGATCAATGTAGGTATTTGTTGAAATCATGAAAGGCAACTTTCATGATTCTAAAAGGAAAGGGAAAACTTTCCCAATTGAAGAAAATATGGAAGAGAGATTACAATTTCTTCCCTTTACATTGGATGGCATGATAAGAAGTAGAGAGTGGGAGAAGAGGAGCAAGATGGTGGAGGAGTAGGAGACCAAGATATGAGTTCAGCTAGATAGTCATCAAACCATTCTGAACACCTACAGCCTCAACAGGAGAGAGAAGAGAAGAAGATTGGCAATTCTAGGAGCAGAAAATTGATCACTTTCTGGAAGGTAGGATGTGTAGAGAAATGAATCTGAGGTGATAGATGGGAAAGGAGACCCCGGGGGGGATGCCTGGCTCCCGGCAAGCGGTAGAGCAGTGGAGCACAAAATTGGAACTTCTAGAAGTCTGGTCCACTGAGGGACATTGCTCCAGAAGGTAAGTGGGGGTGGAGCCCTCATGGGGACAGTGTGGTCTCAGGTCCTGTGGGGTCACAGAAAGATCGGGGGTCCCTGAGTGTGGCAGAGCTGCCAGGTATCGGACCGGCGGAGCTAGCTACAGAGACAGAGCCAAGGAGTGAGCTCTCAGCTTGGGGTTACCTTAAACTGAGATCCAAGGAACAGTGGGGACCACTGCTCTTTGAGCAGGGACCCCACAACTGGCAGATCCGGGGAGAATCACCTTCCTCCTCCAGGAGGAGGGGCAAGGGAGCATGCGGCAAGAATCTGGTGGGCTTGGAGATTCCAAAAGGGGCCGTGCGCAGAGACAGAAATGCTCGGTCACAGGCTGGGTGAGCTCAGAGCAAGGCGGAAGACCAGGGAGACGGGAGGGATTGACTGCTTTTCCCTGAGGGCGCACTGAGGAGTGCAGCCCAAGCTCTTGGCTCCTCTGGGCTGGAGACTGTGAGGCCGCCATTTTTGTTCCCACCTCCAGACATCTACGGAATGAATTCAGGGAACAAAAGCTCCGAGAGTGAACCTGAGCAGATTGCTTAACCTGGTTCCTGGCAAGGGCAGTGCAGTTCCGCCTGGGGCAAAAACATTTGAGAATCATGGCAACAGGCCCTGCCCCAGAAGATCAGCAAGAACATTCAACCAAGATCAAGATCAAGATCAAGTTCATAGATCAATGAAAGCTGCGGAACTCCAGAGCTAGGGGAAAGCAACACATAGAATTCATGGCTTTTCCCCCATGATACTTTAGTCTTTCAAAATTAAATTTTTTAATTTTATTTTTTCTTAAAAAATTTTCCTCTTTCTTATTTTAACATTGTTAAACTATTTTATCTTATCAATACCTTTCTAAAAATATTTTAAGATTTTCATTGTTATAGTCATATTTTATCCCTTCATTGTATTTAACCTTATTTTTTGTATACATATAGGTATTTTTCTTTAAAATTTTGGGATATAATTTCTTCTAATAGATCAAAATGTACCCTAAATCTAGCTCATGGATTTATTCTTGTCGCCAGCCTGATCACATTCTTTCAGTTCTTTTTCTTTCCTTTTTTTCTTATCTTATCAATTCCTTTTTTAGAATCTTTTAAAATTTTCATCTTTATAGTCATATTCCACCCCTTCATCATGTTTACCCTTATTTTTGTATATACATACATGCTTTTCTTTCTTTGAAAATTTGGGAGATAGTTTCTTCTAACAGACCAAAATACACCCAAAATCAAGTGTGTGGCTCTGTTCTATTCACCGGTCTGATATAGATATATGCATATTTACATATACATATATATGTATTGGTTTATATAATTGTATATATGTATACATATATACACATATATATATGTATTTTTCCCTTTTCCCATTTTATTCTCCCCCTGGTTTGGGGTCTCTTCTGATTTGGTTAGTGTATATTTTTCTAGGATTGTTGCTACCCTTGTACTATTTTGTTCTCTCATTCATCTAATCTTATCTGGATAAATGACAAGGTAGAAAAACTCACCGCAAAAAAAGAAAAAGAGGCAGTACTGATGGCTAAGGACCTAATCAATATGGACATTAGTAATATGTCAGAACTAGAGTTCAGATTGATGATTATTAACATGCTAGCTGGGCTCAAAAAAAGCATGGAAGATATTAGAGAGTCTCTTTCTGGAGAAATAAAAGAACTAAAATCTAACCAAGTTGAAATTTTAAAAAAAGCTATTAATGAGGTGCAATAAAAAAATGGAGGCTCTTACTGCATATATATAGGATAAATGAGGCAGAAGAGAGAATTAGTGATATAGAATACCAATTGATAGACATTAAAGAAGCTGAACAAAAGACAGACAAAGAACTACTGGACCATGAGGGGAGAATTCGAGAGATAAGTGATACCAGAAGATGGAACAGTATTAGAATAATTGGGATCCCAGAAGAAAAAGAAAGAGAGAGAGAGGGGGGCAGAAGTTATGTTGAAGCAAATTACAGCAAAGAATTTCCTTAATTTGGTGACGGGAACAAGCATCAAAATCCAGGAGGCACAGAGAAACCCCCTGAAAACCAATAAAAATAGGTCCATACCCCATCATCTAATAGTAAAATTACAAGCCTCAGTGACAAAGAGAAAATCCTGAAAGCAGCTTGGGACAAGAGGTCTTGTAACTTACAATGGCAGAAATATTAGATTGGCAGCAGACCTATCCACAGAGACCTGGCAGGCCAGAAAGGACTGGCATGATTTATTCAGAGCACTAAATGAAAAAAATATGAGCCAAGAATACTATATACAGCTAGGCTGTCATTGAAAATAGAAGGAGAGATAAAAAACTTCCAGGACAAACAAAAACTAAAAGAATTTGTAAACACCAAACCAGCCCTACAGGAGATATTGAAAGGGGTCCTCTAAAGAAAGATGGAGCCTAAAAGTAGTAGACCAGAAAGGAACAGAGACAATATACAGTAACAGTCACCTTATAGGTAATACAATGGCACTAAATTCATATCTTTCAATAGTTACCCTGAATGTAAATGGGCTAAATGCCCCAATAAAAAGGCACATGATATCAAAATGGATAAAAAAATAAGACCCATCGATATGCTGTCTACAAGAAACTCATTTTAGACTCAAAGACACCTCCAGATTTAAAGTGGAGGGGGGTAGAAAACAACTTGCCGTGCTAATGGACATCAAAAGAAACCTGGGGTGGCAATCCTTATATCAGATAAATTAGATTATAAGCCAAAGACTATAATAAGAGATGAGGAAGGGCACTATCCTGCTTAAAGGGTCTGTCCAACAAGAAGATCTAACAATTTTAAATATCTATGCCCCTAACATGGGAGCAGCCAATTATATAAACCAATTAATAACAAAGTCAAAGAAACACATCAACAATAATATGGTAAGAGTAGGGGATTTTAACACCCCCCATTCACTGAAATAGACAGATCATTCAAGCAAAAGATCAACAAGGAAATAAAGGCCATAAATGACAGACTGGACCAGAAAGACATCACAGATATATTCAGAACATTCCATCCCCAAACAATAGAATATACATTCTTCTGTAGTGCACATGGAACATTCTCTAGAATAGATCACATCCTGGATCACAAATCAGGTCTCAACCAGTACCAAAAAATTGGGATCAGTCCCTGCATATTTTCAGACCACAGTGCTTTGAAACTAGAACCCAGTCACAAGAGGAAAGTTGGAAAGAACTCAAATACATGGAGGCAAAAGAGTATCTTACTAAAGAATGAATGGGTCAACCAGGAAATTAAAGAATAACTAAAAAAAAAATCATGGAAACAAATGAGAATGAAAACACAACTGTTCAAAATCTTTGGGACAGAGCAAAGGCGGTCCTGAGAGAAAAGTATATAGCGATACAAGCCTTTCTCAAGAAACAAGAAAGGTCTGAGGCGCCTGGGTGGCTCAGTGGGTTAAAGCCTCTGCCTTCGGCTCAGGTCATGGTCCCAAGGTCCTGGGATCGAGTCCCGCATTGGGCTCTCTGCTCCGCAGAGAGCCTGCTTCCTCCTTTCTCTCTGCCTGTCTCTCTGTCTACTTGTGATCTCTGTCTGTCAGATAAATAAATAAAATCTTTGGAAAAAAAAAAAGAAACAAGAAAGGTCTGAAGTACACACCTAAGTAACCCCACACCTAAAGGAGCTGGAGAAAGAACAGCAAAGAAAGCCTAAACCCAGCAGGTGAAGAGAAATAATAAAGATCAGAGCAGAAATCAATGAAATAGAAACCAAAAGAATGGTAGAACAAATCAATGAAACTAGGAGCTGGTTCTTTGACAGATTTAATAAGATTGATAAACCCATGGCCAGACTTATCAAAAAGAAAAGGGAAAGGAACCAAATAAATAAAATCATGAATGAAAAGGAGAGACCACAACCAACAACAAAGAAATATAAACAATCCTAAGAACATATTATGAGCAACTATATGTCAGCAAATTTGACAATCTGGAAGTAATGGATGCATTCCTAGAGATGTATAACCTACACAAACTGAACCAGGAAGAAACAGAAAACCTGAACAGACCGATAACCAGGAAGGAGATTGAAACAGTCATCAAAAATCACCCAACAGGGGCACCTGGGTGGCTCAGTGGGTTAAGCCGCTGCCTTCGGATCAGGTCATGATCTCAGGGTCCTGGGATCAAGTCCCACATCCGGCTCTCTGCTCAGCAGGGAGCCTGCTTCCCCCCCCCTCTCTCTGCCTGCCTCTCTGCCTACTTGTGATCTCTCTCTGTCAAATAAAATCTTTAAAAAAAAATCACCCAACAAACAAGAGCCAAGGGCAAGACGGCTTCCCAGGGGAATTCTACCAAACATTTAAAGAAGAATCAATACCTACTCTCCTGAAATTGTTCCACAAAATAGAAATGGAAGGAAAACTTCCAAACTCATTTTATGAGGCCAACATTATCTTGATCCCCAAACCAGACAAAGACCCCATCAAAAAAGAGAATTACAGACCAATATCCTTGATGAACACGGATGCAAAAATTCTCACCACCACCTGGGTCCCCCAACCTCCCACCCCCCACCCCTTCAAAACCCTCAGGTTGTTTTTCAGAGTCCATAGTCTCTCATGGTTCACCTCCCCTTCCAATTTCCCTCAACTCCCTTCTCCTCTCCATCTCCCCATGTCCTCCATGTTCTTTGTTATGCTCCACAAATAAGTGAGACCATATGATAATTGACTCTCCCAGCTTGACTTATTTCACTCAGCATCATCTCTTCCAGACCTGTGCATGTTGCTACAAAAGTTGGGTATTCATCCTTTCTGATGGAGGCATAATACTCCATCGTGTATATGGACCACATCTTCCTTATCCATTCGTCCGTTGAAGGGCATCTTGGTTCTTTCCACAGTTTGGCGACTGTGGCCATTGCTGCTATAAACATTGGGGGTACAGATGGCCCTTCTTTTCACTACATCTGTATCTTTAGGGTAAATACCCAGTAGTGCAATTGCAGGGTCATAGGGAAGCTCTAATTTTAATTTCTTAAGGAATCTCCACACTGTTCTCCAAAGTGGCTGCACCAACTTGCATTCCCACCAACAGTATAAGAGGGTTCCCCTTTCTCCACATCCTCTCCAACACATTTTGTTTCCTGTCTTGCTAATTTTGGCCATTCTAACTGGTGTGAGGTGGTATCTCAATGTGGTTTTAATTTGAATCTCCCTGATGGCTAGTGATGATGAACATTTTTTCATGTGTCTGATAGCCATTTGTATGTCTTTTTTTTTTTTTTTTCGGGCCCTTTGTATGTCTTCATTGGAGAAGTGTCTGTTCATATCTTCTGCCCATTTTTTGATATGATTATCTGTTTTGTGTGTGTTGAGTTTGAGGAGTTCTTTATAGATCCTGGATATCAGCCTTTTGTCTGTACTGTCATTTGCAAATATCTTCTCCCATTCCGTGGGCTGCCTCTTTGTTTTGTTGACTGTTTCCTTTGCTGTGCAGAAGCTTTTGATCTTGACGAAGTCCCAAAAGTTCATTTTCGCTTTTGTTTCCTTTGCCTTTGGAGACATATCTTGAAAGAAGTTGCTGTGGCTGACATCAAAGAGGTTACTGCCTATGTTCTCCTCTAGGATTCTGATGGATTCCTGTCTCACGTTGAGGTCTTTTATCCATTTCAAGTTTATCTTTGTGTACGGTGTAAGAGAATGGTCGAGTTTCATTCTTCTACATATAGCTGTCCAGTTTTCCCAGCACCATTTATTGAAGACACTGTCTTTTTTCCACTGTATATTCTTTCCTGCTTTGTCGAAGATTATTTGACCATAGAGTTGAGGGTCCATATCTGGGCTCTCTACTCTGTTCCACTGGTCTATGTGTCTGTTTTTATGTACCATGCTGTCTTGGTGATCACAGCTTTGTAGTAAAGCTTGAAATCAGGTAACATGATGCCGCCAGTTTTGTTTTTGTTTTTCAACATTTCCTTAGCAATTTGGGGTCTCTTCTGGTTCCATACAAATTTTAGAATTATTTGCTCCAGCACTTTAAAAAATACCGGTGGAATTTTGATCGGAATGGCATTAAAAGTATAGATTGCTCTAGGCAGTATAGACATTTTAACAATATTTATTCTTCCGATCCAAGAGCATGGAATGGTCTTCCATCTTTTTGTGTCTTCTTCAATTTCTTTCATGAGTGTTCTGTAGTTCCTCGAGTACAGATCTTTTACCTCTTTGGTTAGGATTATTCCCAGGTATCTTATGGTTCTTGGTGCTATAGTAAAGTGTGGTGCAAAAACAATGAATACTGTTACGCTGAAAAAAGAAAGTGTGTGATGAACCATGAGAAACTGTGGACTCTGAGAAACAATCTGAGGGTTTTGGAGGGGAGGGGAGCGGAGGTTGGGTGAGCCTGGTGGTGGTTATTATGGAGGGCACGTACTGCATGGAGCACTAGGTGTGGTGCATAAACAATGAATTCTGGAACACTGAAAAGAAATTTAAAAAATAAATGAAATTTTTTAAAACAGTGTGTGAAAGAAGAAAGATACTGTCATGTACTTACCTCTGAGAAACAAGTCTGCGTTGAACACGTCCTTCCACTAAAATCTTGTTTCATGATGATAGAAACTATTTCAAATATACATATCGATGCTCAAACAGAGCACAATAAACTTTATGAAACAGCACTGTAGGAAAAAAACAGATTCAATGAATATCTTTTTTCCTGAAGCTGGAAGCACTTCCAAAAGTGTGCGTGATATTATAAGGAAATTGCCACGTATGTAACACTCTTAAGAAGTTACCCTATAGAGAAACCATACTTTCACTACCATCTTTCAGGTAGACGGGAGTGTTTTAAAAGTTGTGTGTGAAAGCACAAGTAAAGTGACATAAACTTGACTCTGAGAAACAAGTTCATGTAGAATGGGACTTTCAACCAACTTCTTGTATCAGGAAGACAGACACGTTTTCAAATGTACATGTGAAAGTGAAATGAAGTGCCCTTAGAAACTGTTTCAACTAACATCATCATTCCTGAAGACAGAAGAATTTTCAAATGTGTGTGTGAAAGCATGAGGAAAATATAATATACTTCACTCAAGGAGGAACAAATCTCTTTAGAATGCCCCTTTCAACTCACATCTTGTTTCATGAAGATGGAAATGTTATCAATGTATGAGTGGAAGTGGAAGTGCCATCCACTGAACTCTAAAAAACAACACTGTGGAGAAACTGTCTTTCAACCAACATCTTCTTAGCAGAAGAGACAAGCATTTTCCAAAGTGAGTGTGAATGCAAAAGGATATGGCCATACACGTAACTCTGAGAAAGGAGCCTGTGTCGAAGGCATCTTCCCATTAAAAGGCTGAGGAATGAAGGGAGAGGAGACAAAAGAACGGTGTGGGACAAATTCTCCAATAATTCTAAGTGCAATACATTAAGAAGAGAAAGAAAATTATCATATGGTTTTGTTCATATGTGAAAAATAAAGAATAGTTCAGAGGACAATAGGGGAAGATTGGAAAAACTGAATGGGAAAAAGTCAGAGAGGGAGACAAACCCCGAGAGACTCTTGACTTTGGGAAATATACTGAAGGTTAAAGAAGGCAGGAGGGTGGGGGTATGGGTAACTGAATGATGGGTATGAAGGAGGATATGTGATATGATGAGCACTGGGTATTATATACAACTAATGAATCATTGAACACTACATCAAAAATTAATTATGTATTGTATATTGGTTAGTTAAGCATAATAAAAAAGGAAAAATCACTCAAAAAAATTCTCACCAAATTACTAGCCAATAGGATCCAACAGTACATTAAAAGGATTATTCACCACAACCAAGTGGGATTCATTCCTGGGCTACAAGGTTGGTGCAACATCCACAAATTAATCAATGTGATACATTAAGAAAAGAAAGAACAAGAACCATATGATACTCTTAATAGATGCTGAAAAAGCATTTGACAAAGTAAAGTACAGCATCCTTTCTTGATCAAAACTCTTCACAGTGTAGGCATAGTGGGTACATACCTTAGTATCATCAAAGCCATCTATGAGAAGCCCACAGCGAATATCATTCTCAATGGGGAAAAACTGAGAGCTTTTCCCCTAAGGTCAGGAACATGGCAGGGCTGTCCACTCTCACAACTGCTACTCAACATAGTACTGGAAGTCCTAGCCTCAGCAGTCAGACAACAAAAAAGGCATTTGAATCAGCAAAGGAGAAGTCAAACTTTCACTCTCTGCAGATGACATGATATTTTATGTGGAAACCCCAAAAGACTCCACTCTAAATCTGCTAGAACTCATACAGGAATTCAATAAAGTGTCAAGATATAAAAATCAATGCACAGAAATCAGTTGCATTTCTATACACCAAAAGCAAGACAGAAGAAAGAGAAATTAAGGAGTCAATGTCATTTACAATTGCACCCAATACCATTAAATACCTAGGAATAAACCTAACCAAAGAGGCAAAGACTCTGTACTCAGAAAACTATAAAGTACTCTTGAAAGAAATTGAGGAAGACACAAAGAAATGGAAAAACGTTCCATGCTCCTGGATTGGAAGAACAAACATTGTGAAAACGTCTATGCTACCTAAAGCAATCTACACATTTAATGCAATCCCTATCAAAATACCATCAAATTTTTTCAAAGAAATAGAATAAATAATCCTAAAATTTATATGGAACCAGAAAAAAAACAAATAACCAGAGGAATGTTGAAAAAGAAAACCAACGTTGGCAGCATCACAATTCCAGACTTCAAGCTCTATTACAAAGCCGTAATCATCAAGACCGTGTGGTACTGGCACAAAAACAGACACATAGATCAATGGAACAGAATAGAGATCCCAGAAATGGACCCTCATCTCTATGGTCAACTAATCTTTGACAAAGCAGGAATGAATGTCCAATGGGAAAAAGATAGTGTCTTCAACAAATGGTGTTGGGAAAATTGGATAGCCACATGCAGAAGAATGAAACTGGACCATTTCCTTACATCATACACACAAGTTGACTTAAAATAGATGAAAGACCTCAGTGTAAGACAGGAATCCATCAAAATCCTCGAGGAGAACACAGGCAACAACCTCTTTCACCTCAGCCATAGCAACTTCTTCCTAGAAACATCACCAAAGGCAAGGGAAGCAAGGGAAAAATGAACTACTGGGACTTCATCTAGATCAAAAGCTTTTGCCCAGCAAAGGAAACAGTCAACAAAACCAAAAGACAGCTGACATAATGGTAGAAGGTATTTGCAAATGACATATCAGATAAAGGGCTAGAATCCCAAATCTATAAAGAACTTATCAAACTGAACACCCAAAGAACAAATAATCCAATCAAGAAATGGGCAGAAGACATGAACAGAGATTTCTCCAAAGAAGACATCCACATGGCCAACAGACACATGAAAAAGTGTTCAACATCACTCGGCATCCTGGAAATACAAATCAAAACCACAGTGAGACCACCTCACGCCTCACACCAGTCAGAGTGGCTAAAATTAACAAGTCAGGAAACGACAGATGTTGGTGAGGATGGGGAGAAAGGGGAACCCTGCTACACTGTTGGTGGGAATGCAAGCTGGTGCAGCCACTCTGGAAAACAGCATGGAGTTTCCTCAAAAAGTTTAAAACAGAGCTACCCTATGATCCAGCAATCACACTACCAGGTATTTACCCTAAAGATACAAATGTAGTGATCCAAGGGGGCACATGAACCCTAATGTTTATAGCAGCAATGTCAACAATAGCCAAACTATGGAAAGAGCCTAGACTTTCATCAACAGATAAATAGATAAAGAAGAAGTGGTATATATATCTCAGTCATCAAAAGAAACGAAATCTTGCCATTTGCAATGACATGGATGGAACTAGAGGGTATTACACTGAGCAAAATAAGTCAATCAGAGAAAGACAATTTATCATATGATCTCTCTGATATGAGGAAATTGAGGCAGGGTCATGCGGGGTTGGGAGGGGCAAAAAATGAAACAAGATGGGATCAGGAGGGAGACAAAACATGAGAGACTCTTAATCTCACGAAACAAACTGAGGATTGCTGGGGGGTAGAGGGTAGGGATAGGGTGACTGGGCTATGGACATTGGGGAGGGTATGTGCTATGATGAGTGCTGTGAAATGTGTAAGCCTGATGATTCATAGACCTATACCCCTGGGGCAAATAATACATTATATGTTAATATAAAAAAAAAAATAAAGAACGAAAGAAGTAGAGAGTGGGGGGGAGTCAAGATGGCGGGGAAGTAGGAGGAGGCACCATTTCAACCTGTACCCTAAAGTGAGCTGATTACCTACCAAAGAACTCCGACCACCCATGAAATCAGCCTGAGATCAGAATTATACACGTCTGGATCTCTACAGGAGCAGAAGACGCCAGTGGCAGGTAAAGCAGACTGGGAACGTCCAACTGATATCGGAAGATAAACAAAAGGGGGAGGGAGCCACCAGAGGTGACCGATCGGAAAGTAACACCCCAACACGAGAGTGCTCTGCGTCTGGGGACCAGCATTAACTTCGAGTCTGGTTGAAAGCACTCAAAAAACAAACAGCAAAGGATCGCGGGGGGGGGGGGGGGGGGGTAATAGTGGGAACCTGGGCAGTTAGGGTCAGGGACCTAAGTCCCCGGACCCAGAACAGCCTCCCCTGGCGCGGAGCCAGAGAGAGTGCGGCGGAGAAATCAGGTCTCGGTCCCTGAGCGGCCAGTGCACCTGAACGCCAGCGCGCCCGAGAACGAGTGGGGTCTGGCTCCCGTGAGGGGCTGGGAGCCTGGCCTGACGGCAATCCTGAAACGCGCGCGTCCCACACCCTCCCTTGGGATAGGTGCTCATAGGCGCTAGCCTGGAGCTCTGGCAGCCGGAAAAACCAGACATTCCCAGCCCGGGACAGTGGGAAAATCTCAGTGTGCGATCTCTGCTCCGAACCTCTCCGGCGGTCTGGAGCTGCCTAGACAGCCACCGCTGCCCTGGTTTTGGGTACAACGAGGAGCTCCTGCATCCCCAGGGACAGTGACTCAGAACCGACTCTGCCAGCAGCTTTTGCAAAACAGTCTGAGGCTTCTCTCTGAGAGGGAGGTTGGGGTGCTGTTTGCTCTCCTCTAAACCTCCAAAAACCATCAAAAGCTGTCAAGGCGAGAGAAAGCAGATGAAAGAACATAAAAACCCCCAGAGAACAGAAGGCTGAAAAAAACAGTTTCCTGAAAAAAAAAAGAGCTCACCCCCTTGAAGGGAGCAGGAGGACCTAACTCAGGGAACATCATTGTCTGAAAACCCACGTGGCAGGCCCCTCCCCCAGAAAACCAACCAGGAAGGAAGAAAAAAAAGACTACAAGAGAACAATCACCACTACTTCATAAATACAACTTTTATTTTTAACTCTTTACCAATATTCTGGTTCTTTTTTTTTTTATATACATACAGATAATTTTTTAACCTATTTACCATCACACCGAGATGTCCAGTACATCAAATTCTTTAATAACCTTCTAACCTGAACTTCTTGATACATACACCCGTGTTTTTCTTTTGTTTTTCTATTTTTTTAATTCTTTTTTAATTTTTTAATCTAGTTTATTCTTTTTTAATTTTTATTTTCTACTATACATATAGAGTTAAACTTCAAGGTAATCCCCTTTCCCCAATCAATGCTACCCCTATAGGCAAACCAGTTTCTAATCCTCCTGTAACTTAGGAAAGTTGAGTCCCTTAACAAAAACATCAAGATACCTTCAGGAAGAATCAAAATAACCTTCCTCACCCACACTGAGAATCTATAACCATTCTCCCAATTTTTCCTTTTGTCAGTGTTTCTGTGAATTTGTGTTTGTCCTGATAATATATAAACCTTATACTTGGGGTTCTTTCTGATGAGGTTCTTCCCTTTTTTTTTGCTTATATATACATTTTTTTTTCTCTTGTCATATACTTTTATCACTCTTTTTGTCTGTCTGTTTTTGTTTGTATACTCCACAAATCTTACCTTGTGGCCCATTTGGGCTGAGCCTTCTCTTTTATCTTCCCTTTTTTTCCTATCTCTCTCTCTCTTTTTTTCCTTTTTTCTTTCCCTTTTTTTTTTCTTTCTTCTTCTCTATTTCTTTTTCTTCTCGTTTTTCTCTCATTTGGGTGGGGAATCCTGATTGCACAGAAGCGTTCCAGGGTGCACATTGACTGCACCACAATCGATAAGTCCAGCTGCATCTGTTTAGTCATCTCTTACCAAAATGACTAGGAGGAGGAATACCCAACAGAAGAAAAATACAGAGGATGGGCCTTCTGCAACAGAGCTAATGGCTATCGACATAGACAATATGTCAGAAAAGGAATTCAGACTAACAATTATCCAGGCAATAGCTAGGTTGGAGAAAGCCATGGATGACCAAACAGAATTGATTAGGGCAGAACTGAAAGCCACCAGGGATGATGTTCACAATGTTAGGGCAGAACTGAAAGCCACCAGGGATGATGTTCAAAATGCTCTCAATGAGTTCCAATCCAATCTAAATTCTCTGAAAGCTAGGGTAACTGAGACAGAAGATAGAATTAGTGATCTGGAGGACAAACAGATAGAGAGAAAGGAACAGGAGGAAGCCTGGAACAAACAGCTCAGAAGCCACGAAAACAGAATCAGGGAAATAAACGATGCCATGAAACGTTCCAACGTCAGAATTATTGGAATCCCTGAAGGGGAAGAAAAAGAAAGAAGTCTAGAAGATATAGTGGAAGAAGTTGTCTATGAAAAATTTCCCAATCTCACGAATGGAAACAACGTTCATGTACTAGAGGCAGAAAGATTTCCTCCCAAGATTTTAGATTCTCGAAAGTCCTCACGGCACCTTATCGTTAGAATGGGGAATTTTGTTTCAAGAGAGACCCTCTTAAAAGCAGCTTGGACAAAGAAGCTTCTTACATACAGAGGAAAGCCCATTAGAATAACGTCAGACCTTTCCACAGAGACCTGGAAAGCCAGGAAGGGCTGGCAAAATATATTCAGAGTACTAAATGAGAAGAACATGCAACCAAGAATACTCTATCCAGCAAGACTGACATTTTAAATGGATGGAGAGATAAAGAGTTTCCAAGACCGGCAAGGCTTAAAAGACTATGCAACCACCAAGCCGACACTGCAGGAAATATTAAGGGGGGTCCTATAAGAGAGGAAAAATCCTAAGAATATCATTGAACAGAAATACAGAAACAATCTATAGACAGAAAGACTTCAAAGGCAACACGATGTCAATAAAAACCTATCTCTCAATAATCACTCTCAATGTGAATGGCCTAAATGCGCCCATAAAACGACACAGGGTTGCAGATTGGATAAAACAACAGGACCCATCCATATGTTGTCTACAAGAGACCCATTTTGAACCTAAGGATACACCCAGACTGAAAGTGAAGGGATGGAGAAGCATCTTTCATGCCAATGGGCCTCAAAAGAAGGCCGGAGTAGCGATTCTCATATCAGATAAATTAGATTTTAAACTAAAGACTGTAGTCAGAGATACAGAAGGACACTACATAATTCTAAAAGGGACTATCCGCCAAGACGATCTAACAATTGTGAATATCTATGCCCCCAATATGGGAGCACCCAATTACATAAGAAAACTATTAATCAAGATAAAGAGTCATATTGATACGAATACAATAATAGTAGGAGATCTTAATACGCCTCTCTCAGAAATAGACAGATCATCGAAGCAGAAAATTAATAAAGAAATAAGAGCATTGAATGAAACATTGGACCAGATGGACCTCATCGACGTATACAGAACATTCCACCCTAAAACAACAGAATATTCATTCTTCTCAAGTGCACATGGAACCTTCTCCAGAATAGACCACATACTGGGTCACAAAGCAGGACTCAACCGATACCAAAAGACTGACATTATTCCCTGCATATTCTCCGATCACAATGCTTTGAAACTGGAGCTCAATCACAAGGAAAAGTTCAGAAGGAACTCAAACACCTGGAAGCTAAAGACCACCTTGCTTAAGAATGCTTGGATCAACCAGGAGATCAAAGACGAACTTAAACAATTCATGGAAACCAATGAGAATGAAGACACCTCGGTCCAAAACCTATGGGATACAGCAAAGGCGGTTCTAAGGGGGAAATACATAGCCATCCAAGCCTCCCTCAAAAACATTGAAAAATCCAGAATACACCAGCTGTCTCTACACCATAAAGAACTGGAGAATCAACAACAAATCAAACCAACTCCACATGCAAGAAGGGAAATAATCAAGATTAGAGCAGAGATCAATGAGGTAGAAACGAGAGATACAGTAGAACGTATCAATGAAACTAGAAGCTGGTTTTTTGAAAGAATCAATAAGATCGATAAACCATTGGCCACACTAATCCAAAAGAAAAGAGAGAAAGCCCAAATTAATAAAATTATGAATGAAAAGGGAGAGATCACAACTAACACCAAGGAAATAGAAACAATCATCAGAAATTATTACCAACAGTTATATGCCAATAAGCTAAGCAACCTAGATGAAATGGATGCATTCCTGGAAAGCTACAAACTCCCAAAATTGAACCAGGAAGAAATTGACAACCTGAATAGACCGATATCTAGTAATGAGATTGAAGCAGTGATCAAAAACCTCCCAAAAAACAAGAGCCCAGGACCTGACGGATTCCCCGGGGAATTCTACCAAACTTTCAAAGAAGAAATAACACCAATTCTCCTGAAGCTGTTCCAAAAAATTGAAGCAGAAGGAAAACTTCCAGACTCTTTTTATGAAGCCAGCATTACCCTGATCCCCAAACCAGGCAAAGACCCTACCAAAAAGGAGAATTTCAGACCAATATCACTGATGAATATGGATGCAAAGATTCTCAACAAGATCCTAGCAAACAGGATCCAGCAGCACATTAAAAAGATTATCCACCATGACCAGGTGGGATTCATCCCTGGGTTGCAAGTTTGGTTCAACATTCGCAAATCAATCAGTGTGATAGAACACATCAATAAGAGAAGAGAGAAGAACCACATGGTCCTCTCAATTGATGCAGAAAAAGCATTTGACAAAATCCAGCATCCGTTCCTGATGAAAACGCTTCAGAGTATAGGGATAGAGGGAATATTCCTAAACTTCATAAAATCTATCTATGAAAGACCCACAGCAAATATCATCTTCAATGGGAAAAAGCTTGCAGCCTTCCCGTTGAGATCAGGAACACGACAAGGATGCCCACTCTCACCACTCTTGTTCAACATAGTATTAGAAGTTCTAGCAACGGCAATCAGACAACAAAGAGAAATAAAAGGTATCCAAATTGGCAAGGAAGAAGTCAAACTCTCTCTCTTCGCAGATGACATGATTCTTTATATGGAAAACCCCAAAGACTCCACCCCCAAACTACTAGAACTCATACAGCAATTCAGTAACGTGGCAGGATACAAAGTCAATGTACAGAAATCAGTGGCTTTCTTATACGCCAACAATGAAAATACAGAAAGGGAAATTAGAGAATCGATTCCATTTACTATAGCACCAAGAACCATAAGATACCTGGGCATAAACCTAACCAAAGAAGTAAAGGACCTGTACTCGAGGAACTACAGAACACTCATGAAAGAAATTGAAGAAGACACAAAAAGATGGAAGACTGTTCCATGCTCTTGGATTGGAAGAATAAACATTGTTAAAATGTCTATACTGCCTAGAGCAATCTATACTTTTAATGCCATTCCGATCAAAATTCCACCGATATTTTTCAAAGAGCTGGAGCAAATAATCCTAAAATTTGTATGGAACCAGAAGAGACCCCGAATTGCTAAGGAAATGTTGAAAAACAAAAACAAAACTGGCGGCATCATGTTACCCGATTTCAAGCTTTACTACAAAGCTGTGATCACCAAGACAGCGTGGTACTGGCATAAAAACAGACACATAGACCAGTGGAACAGAGTGGAGAGCCCAGATATGGACCCTCAACTCTATGGTCAAATAATCTTCGACAAAACAGGAAAAAATATTCAATGGAAAAAAGACAGTCTCTTCAATAAATGGTGCTGGGAAAACTGGACAGCGATATGTAGAAGAATGAAACTCGACCATTCTCTTACACCGTACACAAAGATAAACTCGAAATGGATAAAAGACCTCAACGTGAGACAGGAATCTATCAGAATCCTAGAGGAGAACATAGGCAGTAACCTCTTCGATATCAGCCACAGCAACTTCTTTCAAGATATGTCTTCAAAGGCCAAGGAAACAAAAGCAAAAATGAACTTTTGGGACTTCATCAAGATCAAAAGCTTCTGCACAGCAAAGGAAACAGTCAACAAAACAAAAAGGCAACCCACGGAATGGGAGAAGATATTTGCAAATGACAGTACAGACAAAAGGTTGATATCCAGGATCTATAAAGAACTTCTCAAACTCAACACACACAAAACAGATAATCATATCAAAAAATGGGCAGAAGATATGAACAGACACTTCTCCAATGAAGACATACAAATGGCTATCAGACACATGAAAAAATGTTCATCATCACTAGCCATCAGGGAGATTCAAATTAAAACCACATTGAGATACCACCTGACACCAGTTAGAATGGCCAAAATTAGCAAGATAGGAAACAACGTGTGTTGGAGAGGATGTGGAGAAAGGGGAACCCTCTTACACTGTTGGTGGGAATGCAAGTTAGTGCAGCCACTTTGGAGAACAGTGTGGAGATTCCTGAAGAAATTAAAAATAGAGCTTCCCTATGACCCTGCAATTGCACTGCTGGGTATTTACCCCAAAGATACAGATGTAGTGAAAAGAAGGGCCATTTGTACCCCAATGTTTATTGCAGCAATGGCTACGGTCGCCAAACTGTGGAAAGAACCAAGATGCCCTTCAACGGATGAATGGATAAGGAAGATGTGGTCCATATACACAATGGAGTATGATGCCTCCATCAGAAAGGACGAATACCCAACTTTTGTAGCAACATGGACGGGACTGGAAGAAATTATGCTGAGCGAAATAAGTCAAGCAGAGAGAGTCAAGTATCATATGGTCTCACTTATTTGTGGAGCATAACAAATAACATGGAGGACATGGGGAGATGGAGAGGAGAGGGAGTTGAGGGAAACTGGAAGGGGAGATGAACCATGAGAGACTATGGACTCTGAAAAGCAACCAGAGGGTTATGAAGGGGCGGCAGGGGGGTGGGGGGGGGTGGGAGGTTGAGGAACCAGGTGGTGGGTAATAGGGAGGGCACGTACTGCATGGAGCACTGGGTGTGATGCCAAAACAATGAACACTGTTATGCTGTAAATAAACAAATAAAAAAAAAAAAAGAAGTAGAGAGTGGGGGGAATTTGTTATTGGAGCTTGTCTGGCTGTTTCCTGCACTCTGTTAGGTAGGAACACATTTTAAGAATGGTTTTGCACAAGATCCAGATTGGTAGTGAAATACAAAAATAATTCTATCTCCTAAATATTTGTGCTTTTCTTAATAAAAATGGCCCAAAGCAATGCTTCGCCCTAAGAGGCTGTGTGTGAACAATGACTACCATAATTACAACAGTCAATCGGGAATTGCTATGAGCTGTACAACCCATCAATATGTTGACTGAGTATGATGTTATCATTAAATAATCCAATTTCCCAACTCACCAGGCTCTTCTCAAGTCATTTCTGTCTCTCATGCATGGCCAATCAAATCCAACCTCTCTACAAGGCTGAGATATGCTGGTGGTTGCCCTGCAGTCTATACAGTTTAATCTGGCTTGAGATACTTTGCACCCCAGGATCCCATATGTAATGGTGCCTCGTATGCCCTCCACATATTGTTAGGCTCAGGGGCCTTGAGTAAGGACTGAATTCCGATCAGAGCTTATTAAGTGTCTCATTAGCCTTCATTACATGCCCACATACCTCAAACCTTAATGGTTGAAAACAATAAACATTTTTTTCTGCTTATGGTTATCATAGGTTGGGTCTCTGGACTGGGCTCATTTGGGAGGTCCTTCTGTTTGACTGAGCTTGGCTAGCTGGATCTTTCATGTATTGTCGGCTGATGGTGGGCTGGAGCTGGCTGGTTTAGGATAGCCTCAGCTGTGATGCCTGAGACCACTGAGACCCCTCCCCTAACAGACTCCCATCATCTGTCTGGCTACTCTGGGCTTGTTTGCATTGTAAGGAAGGTTACTGGGGAGCAGGAGGACAAATCCCAAAGTATAAGCCTTTTTTGAGGCTCTGCTTGCATCATGTTTGCATGATTTGCATTGTTCAATGCATGTTTGCATTGACCAAATTAAGTCTTAACGACAGTCCAGAAGTAGTGTGGGGGTATAGTACCAAAGGCTATGGATGAGAAAGAATAACTTTTGGTCCTCGTTGCCTCGTTATAATCTACACCACAGAGCCGTGGCACTGGCCTGAGCCTACATTAGTGTGGAGGAAGGGGCAAGTTTTTCTAGATGTGTCTTTAGGTGTGTCTTTTCCTAATTCATTTGCCCAGAGTGGGTACCTCTTTTTACAACTCACAGTGGTACCATATGGGCCAGCTGAGACTCTAGATTGGCCCAATATCTGTCCTATCTTACCAACCAGATGTACATGGCAAATAATATCCTCAGGGATATTTTATTCTTTTTCCTTTTTTGTAGACTCTCCAAACCAGGCAGGACCAACAATAAAGACCATCTCTTAAAATTATTTTTGTATCTTTAAGGAAGGATCTATGTCCAATTTAAATTTGTAAACTCCATAGTCTTTAGCTTAGCATTAATTTGGGCTCAAGAATATTTGATCCGAATTGTTACATTCTTATCATTCATATCAGTTACAATCTATACCCTAGACACATGGTATTCAAAGTGGATCTGCAGACCACCTACCTGAATCAGAATCAATGGGAGCCCTTGTTAAAATGCAGATTCCTGGGTCTGACCTCAGGTCTAATGTCTCCAAATCTCTGTTTGCGGCCAGGAAATTTAACACACCTGGGTACTGCTCATGTACATTAAAATTTAAGAATCTCTGTCTTAGAGAAGTGGATTTTGCAGTGGTTTGACCTCTATACAAGGTAATAAATAATTTTTACATTCTAATCACACGCTCACATCCATACATACACACAGAGACAGATGACTAAAAAAAGGATTTTGAGGTGAAAATACCCTAAGTATAATAGATCTTTTCTAATCTATTTAAGTTTCCTAAATGTTGATCAGGGACTCAGATATATTTCATGACCGAATAATGTGTGATGACTTGGCTTTTGAAAAACACAGCTTTGGGGGAAGATGCTCATAGGACCTTTATGTGAACATTTTTTTCTTCTCCCATATATACATGGCAAATAGAAAATGCTACTTTTTCTAGGGGCACCTGGGTGGCTCAGTTGTTTAACCTGCTGCCTTCGGCTCAGGTCATGATCTCAGGGTCCTGGGATCGAGTCCCACGTCGGGCTCTCTGCTCTGAAGGGAGCCTGCTTCCCTCTCACTCTCTCTGCCTGCCTCTCTGCCTACTTGTGATCTCTCTCTGATAAATAAAATCTTAAAAAAAGAAGAAAATGCTACTTTTTCTATGCTTATAAATTCCTTTTAATAACAATTTCCCCATGCCAGTGGTTCCCAAATTTTGGCATGCATCAGAATCACCCAGAATATTTGTTAAATCACAACTTTCTGAGTCTCACCCCAAGAGTTTCTGATTTTGCAAGACTAGGGAGAGGCCAAAAGTTTTTAACAAGTTTCCAGACTGATCCTTCTCCTTAAGGGACCAACTTTGAGAACCACTGCCCTATATATTCCAGTCTCTCTTATTCCACAAACCATAAGAAATCCCCAAGTTTCATGACTTATTTTTATTACCATTTGCTAACCACATTTGCACCAGTTCTTGATTTTTTTTTTGTTTGTTTTAATTACTGCTTCCCAGCTACATTTGCTTTAGCTGGTTTCCACTCACTCAGACTTAGCTTGCATTGTGTAATGAACATATTGGATTCAGCTGGCATTTCCCTAAAGCCTGCCAAATGCACTCCAACCATTGTCTTCCTGGCATATTTCCTACTCTGATTCTAAAACTGTGCTTTTCGTTCCTCCGTTTCTTCAGAAAGCACTGAGGTGGCCCAAGTTCCAGTCTAGTGATGCTGTTTGTTCTGTAAAGTTAGATACTGTTGTCTCAGAGATGGCAGATCAGCCCCTCAAGGATGTCATTCTGATGCTATTAATCATTTTTTCCTCCAAGGGCCTGCTAGGTCTCAGCCAGAGTCTACTGGCCTGTGTTTATTATGGTGCATCATGTTATTGGGAATGCACTACCACAAGCAGAGAGCGAACCATTTTTTGGAAATTTCATACGTTTGGTGGGAATTGGACAAAATAGCAAGCTATTGGAGTGCCTTCTCTTCTCCCAATGCATAAATGTGGTTTTTGTTCTAGCCATTGTATCCAGTTTGTTTGGGCTGTGAAAAAAGAGGAAGGGGGACATAGATAAGTTTAGATCTCCCACCACCCCTCAGTTTTGTATTATCCATGGCAAGAATGGACCAGTTCTGAATGTTTTAATACGGGAATAGGGGACTCATTCCTGTCTGAGAACCCTGCATTCTAGTCCCACCATAACCCACTGTCCTCTCTTGGTCATGATAAGCTGATTAACACCTATGTCATGAGTGCTTCAAAGGAAAGATATTTGGAAATCTGATGTCATCATATGACCTCTCTACCTCACTTGTCACCCAGATAGTCCCAGGTCCAGAATGGTGCTAGTGTGGTACTCATGGCATTCCTAATACTTACCTTTAAAATGTCCAAGGTAAAAATTCTCTCTCTTATATCCAGCAATCTGTTTATCTGGGAAGTGGGATGGGATCTCTGAGTTCTCATGCAGGGCTTGGAGCAGATTTTAGGTTCTTTCCTGAGAAAAACTTGGATTCTGTCCAGGTCCATCTGAGGCCCATTTCCATTAAAGGTAGGATGACTTTTTATCTACATCAAAATACAAATCAAGTTCTTTAATTAAAAAAAAAAAGGGCACCTGGGTGGCTCAGTGGGTTAAAGCCTCTGCCTTCGGCTCAGGTCACGATCCTAGGGTCCTAGGATCGAGCCCTGCATCGGGCTCTCTGCTCAGCAGGGAGCCTGCTTCCTTCTCTCTCTCTCTCTCTCTCTCTCTCTCTCTGACTGCTTCTCTGCCTACTTGTGATCTCTGTCTCTCAAATAAATTAAAAAAAAAAAGATGTTTAAACTGGGGCGCCTGTGTGGCTCAGTCGGTGGAATGGCTGGCTGTTGTTTTTAGCTCAGGTCGTGATCAGGGTTGTGAGATCAAGGCCCAAGCCAGGCTCTGTGCTTGGCGTGGAGTCTGCTTGTGAATTCTCTCTTTCTCTCTGCCCCTCCCTTCACTCATGCTCCCTTTCTCTCAAAATTAAAAAAGAAAAAAGGTGTTTCCACTTTCCACATGGTCAAAGGCAAAGACACTGGAAAAGCATATTTTTAAACCAATTTGTAGCTTTGGCCAAAATCATGGTTGGGAAGGGTTATACTTGCAAGAGATGTTCTAGATTACCCACCACTAATAGGATCTCTTATTTCTAGCCTTGTGTTAAGTGCTAGATCCCCTCATAGCCATGCATTTGATAATACCTTGACTGCAATAGAATCTTCCTCAGGACCTCACTCCACTCCCGCCCAAAAGGTAACAGCAGTCCCTCTGGCAACCGTTTTCTGTGATATGGCCTTCACTTCCTACACATACTCGATTGGTCCAGACTTGTATGTGTGAGCTAGACTGTATGAAATAGAGAAACTTTTCCTGAAAAATTGAAATTAGGATCGAAATTCCAGTTTCCATCAGGACTGCTTATTTAAAAGGAGGCAATATAAATCCATGAGTGGTGGTACAATCCTGTTTTACACCCGGTGGACTGGAGAGCAGAGAAGCTCAGGAGGAGGAGAGAGATGCAGAAATTTCGAGAAGACAAAGAAATGATGACACAGAGATGAGAAACAGAAAAGGTGCAGTTGATGTTCCAAGCCCCTCATTCTAATATATTCCCAAGGCCTTTGGGATCCATGTTATTATATCTTAATAATAACTGGTGGCTTTCTTGCTTATATGAGTTTAGGTCCACTTGTGTCCATTTCTTTTATATGCAAAGGAGTTATAAATAGGACTAATGCTTTCTCTGAACTACTACCCAATGTTATATCTTAGTCTAAATCTGAATTGTTGCAGAAAAGATGTCTGCATTTTGTATGGAGACATGGTTGACGTAGCCCCCTTTGTACTACTAGTGGGGTGAAAAACAGTTACACAGACTTACATCTTTGTGTGAATGTATTTCTGAGTGCATGTAATGTCACATTTTCTTCATGAAAATGCTTAACTTCTTGTAAGTCATCTGACAAATGTTTATTGAGCACCTACTATGTGTCCAACATTATTTAAGACTTGGTTTTTTAAAAAAAATGTATCATTTTTTCTATTAGGTGGTGACAGTTTTATAGTTGATAATGTTTCCTTAATTATCCTGACTTTCAGAGAGCTCCCAGCTAAATGTATATGCCAGTTATGGTGACAATTTTGTTTCATTATTTTGTTACTGTTATGCTTTATAGTCTTTAATTATTTCTTTATATGATTCCTAACCAATTTAACAATTTAAATTCCCTTTTACTGGGGTGCCTGAGTGGTTCAGTCAGTTGAGCATCCAACTCTCAGTTTCAGCTCAGGTCATGATCTCACAGATTGTGAGACTGAGCCCCACAGCAGGCTCCATGCTCAGCAGGGAGTCTGTTTGAGATTCTCTCTGCAACCCCCCCAACATGCTCTCAAATAAATAAATAAATCCTTAAAAAATTCCTTTTTACTAGCCTGGGTTCACATGTCTATGCATTTTTATTTTAAGTTCGCTCCAAGACTTTTCTGAGATTTGGGGCACAGATTATTTGGAAATCATACTGATGAAATTTCTTTCTGTTTGGGTTGGTTCTTGGAATAAAGAGGATATTAACTTAGGCATAGAGTCATGAGATGGCCATGTCTCTTGCCACATAAAAGAGGTTGGAAAGACTATCAGTTAAGACAGAAAAAAGAGATCAAGAGTGAGAGATGATAGAATAGGCATGTGGGAAAACAAAGAGGCAAAGTGGAGAATATAGCACTAAAGTCAGCTTTCAAAATTCACATTCTTTCATTTCTCCTCCAGAGAGGTACTGGGTGCTCAGAAGCAGTTATGCTATGAAGGTTAGTTGAAAATAGAAATAAAAAATAGAAAATAGAGCTATGCTACAACCCAGCAATTGCACTACTGGGTATTTATCCCAAAGATACAAATGTAGTGATCCAAAGGGGCACGTGCACCCCAATGTTTATTAGCATTAATGTCCACAATAGCCAAACCATGGAAAGAACCTAGATGTCCATCAACAGATGAATGGATAAATATGTGGGTATATATACACAATGGAATACTATGCAGCCATCAAAAATGGAAATCTTGCCATTTGCAATGACATGGATGGAACTAGAGGGTATTATGCTAAGTGAAATAATTCAATGAAATAAGTCAATCAGATAAAAACAATTATCCTATGATCTCTCTGATATGAGGAATTTGAGAAACAAGATGGAGGATCATAGGGGAAGGGAGGGAAAAATGAAACAAGATGAAACCAGAGAGGGAGGCAAACCACTAGAGACTCTTAATCTCAGGAAACAAACTGAGGGTTGCTGAGGGGGGAGAGAGGAGAGAGAGATGGGGTGGCTGGGTGATGGACATTGGGGAGGGTATGTGCTATGGTGAGTGCTGTGAATTGTGTAAGCCTGATGAATCACAGACCTGTACCCCTGAGACAAATAATATATGTTAATTTAAAAATAAATAAATACCAAAAAAAAAAAAAAGAAGGAAGTGTGCTACGTGCCAATTATCAGAGAGAGAGAGTTCCCTCTTAGTGTTTATTCCATTACTGAGGGATCATCATTTAAAACCCTCTTTAACTGAATCAGGTTTAATATTGCTGATCCAGGATGTCTTTTTTCTTCCAGACTAGGTTTTGGGCTTTATTTCTGATCTATGTTGTGGGATTCCACTTTTCACCCACAGGCCTAATTAATGGCCCCGGTGGCCTCTCCCAGTCTTCACTAAGCCCTGGGTATTTACTACATACCCCAAAGTCGGGGATAAGTCAGTATCAGGCCTGCTCCCGATGGTTTATCTCACTGAGGTCAATGATGAGTCATGAGAGAGAGACGAGCACTTGATCTTGGCAGCTGGCACTGCATTTCAGCTAGCAATTTAGAGTAAAAATCCAGCTGCCCATCCCTTGAGCTCTTTCCCATTGTAACAATGGCTGTTTACTGACAGGGGAAGTGAGGCCTGTGCAGAAAGAAAGAATGGAAGATAGAAAAATCACCCAATCTACATTATGAAAATTAGAGCTTTGTTACTTCTCTTCACTACATATTCTAATATGTTGATCTGGAGAGATTTTCCTTCACCATGTGACTGTAAATGAATTACATGAGATCCACAAAATACACTTACCATTTCAGAGCTCGAAGAGTGATTACAATGTACGGCAAAACAACAACACACACATACACACATGCGCATTCCCTTAGTGGTGAAATTTTCTTCCAATTCAATGAAATTTGGTCCTATTTAGAAGTCATATTTTAGCCCACTCTCCCGTCTAAGGATGCAACATAAATATTGCTTTGGAAAGCTGAAAGGGAAGACAATCAACTAAATGCTTCTATTTTATAGAACTGAATACAATTAAAAGGCTTATATATACATACAATAGCAACCAGGACTAACTATTTGTTTAATTACACATTCTAGATTTTTAAAAAATGTGCTTTAACTCCCAATTGGCATTCTAAAATCTGAAAGTAAACTTCCTGTGATAGTGAATGGAAGGAATTCCAGAATTTGAAGAAGCCTTTCTTGAGGTCTCATCAGTGATCACAAAGAATGCATATGCTCGGTGAACATAATTATACATTAATTTAGATAAAGACTGTCCAAAGAATGATTTCCTGAAATTCAGTGTGCCTGGCTACAGTGGGCTTGATGTTCAAAGTAGATGTATGTATAGTTCGTATGATGAATTAGGTGAGATATTCTACATACAGGCAACATCACTGCACTTTTTTTTTTGTCTTTGGGAATGCTCTAATCCATGAACAAGAACGTTCAGAAGCACATTCTACAAATTCTAATGCTCAAGCCATGCGGGGTGGAGGCATAGAGTGAGAGGGGCTTTCATCTGAGCAAAAATCTTCTCACCAAATTTTGTTCATATCAAGTCTGGTTACAGGGCTTGGTCAAGTCAGGTTACATTGGTAACCTGTACTTGTAACAAGTCAGGTTACATTGGTAAGTCTTCTTTCAAATGTTCTCATCATGTCTCAGAGAGATGGCAAAGATGAAGCAGGTAAAAGCCGGGAAGGGACCACAGAAGAGCTCATCAGTAAACGGATGGTTCTAATTATCAAGATGATATTCATAAGTCAAAAACACAGACCATCCCAGCAAGCATCCTAAAATTTGAAGTTCTAAAAAGAGGGGTTTTTTGGATCATCTCTATCACCCCCCCCCATCATCATCATCACTATTACCATTCTCATGCAGTCTTTTTTTTATACGCCAGGAACAAGTTCAGCATTTTACTCTAATAGGTAATTTAATCCTCACACATACTCTCTAAGGGAGGTATTATTATTCTGCTTTAACAGGGGAACAAATGAGGCCTTAGAGCAGCTAAGTCTATACCACTGAAGTCCAAATTCTGCCACCCTCCAGTTACTTGCCACTATAGACAGAGCAATCCTAAGTGTTCTTGATTTGGTATTCTTTTTTTTTTTTTTATTAACCATTTATATTTTTATTTATGTATCTTTTTTTTTCAGCATAACAGTATTCATTGTTTTTGCACAACACCCAGTGCTCCATGCAAAACGTGCCCTCCCTATTACCCACCACCTGTTCCCCCAACCTCCCACCCCTGAGATTTGGTATTCTTTTTAAGATAATACATTTCAAGTTCAAAGCATGTAGTCCACATTTGCTAGATGGAAGGGCAACCCTCTTCCAACGTGGAGCATGAAAGAGATATCTGGATGTGATTTAAAGATCTTTTTGCCATTCCCTGCCTAGTGAAGAAGCAGCTATTTTTATCTTATCATGACTCCTGCTTTCCAAATTTGTAAAGTGTTGCACAGACACACCAGGACACAAAATAAAAAGCTCTCTCTTTTCACCCACCCTTTGTTAACTACAGTAAAGGATAGAGCCGATTTTCCCAGCTAGATATCAGAACGGCAGAACAACACAGAGGTTGTGACAGATTCCGGAGCAGGACTGCCTGGATTCTTCCAGATCCTGGCTGTCCCATTTGCTACGTGTGTGATTCAAGGCAGTCACTTAATGTGACTATATGTCAATTTCATTGTCTGCAGGATGGTGATAAAAATATCCTACTTCAGAGGGTGGTAGCGAAGACTAAATGAGATGCTACATGTAACACACTTAGAACTATGTGATAAATGTTAACTTGTATTATTATCTGACTATGACATTCAACACTGACTCACTACTAAACTGTCCCCAGGAGGTCATCGCTGGGCTTTCACTGGCTTTAAAAGGATTGGCTTCTAACTCTGTCTTCCCTTGATAATAAACTCCTTAATGGTGGGGGCCATTTATTATCTCTTTATATTTCTTGGTGCCTGGCACAATTGCCTTTTTATGGATAAGAACTCCATACTGTATCACTGCATTAAAAAAAAGTGTGGGTGACAGAAAAGACCTTTTATTTTGTGCCTTGGTCTATCTTTACACTAGTTTTACAAATTTCAAAAGCTGGAGTCATGACAATATAAAAATAGCTGCTGTACTTGACTAATGAAGCAGATGGAAAAGGATCTTCAAATCACATTAAAGCATCTCTTACATATTTTGCATTACCTGAAAGGAAGAGTTTTGCTTTAACCCAGTTAATGCTTGCTGCTGGTTAGTGCCTTGTATTTTCTCTTTTGTCTTTTCTTCTTCTCCTCCTCCTCCTCCTCCTCCTCCTCCTTCTTCTTCCTCCTTCTCCTTCCTTCTCCTCTTCTTTTAGAGAATGGGAGGGAAAGGGGAAGGAAGGAGCAGAGGGAGAGAAAGAATCTTAAGAACACCAAGTCAAGAACACTAAATGCTACCGACCTTACACTAGCAATGAATCCGACTGCATGGATAGCAGACTCTGGGTGTATCTGTGTGAGTCCTCGGGGATATGACTTAAGTTAGGTAAGAAGGTTGAGTGGCAGAGGGATGCAGTTCTTGGCCAAATCTTTTGATCGAACTTCTATTATAAACCCAAGAAAGGACAAAATATAATTTCTGTAGCAATCACACAAATTAATTTGGTGTTCAGAATGTTAACCTGAATAACAAGTGCCTGGTACTAACTTTGCAGATTGAGATGTGTGGGGAGACAGAGTCACTTTGGTGATGGGGTCTGTCATCTCTGAAAGTCACATGATCAATTATCATATCAAGCCATCCATCTAGAGGGGTTGATGGAATTAAAACAGCATTTGGAAAGGATTTCACTGGTCAGCAGCAGGAGCAGCAGAAAATAATAGTCATCTCGGTAAGTACCAAAGCTTTCTTCCAAGGGGCTCGAAGGTTCTTTTTATACCCAGATAACATAGAAATCTCAAAGGTCTCTACTGTAAACATTAACCCTTAGGCTCATGCTAAAATAGCACTTGGTCTTAAAAAAAAAATTGTGCTCTTGGAAGTCACATCATTACAGCTACTCTTGTTTACTCTGATTATTTCCCAAGAGGGGCATCACTGTTGGTGCCTATCAGCTACCTAAGAATCAAGCCTTATAGACATCACTCTTCTATCTCCACTCTATTATCGGGCAAGCATCACCCAAGGTCACACTTGAGCATGAGGGTATCTCTAACTTTAAGGAACTATAGGATATTAAAATCTGAACTTTATATATAAGTGCCATGAAGGGGAGAGGGGGCAATTTATTGAAGACATATACATACCAGATTGCAGACTGCACACTAGGTAGGTATGGGTACCTTACATACATGTCATAAATGTTATACGTACATTACATCTGCATCATGTACTACGTCAACCATCCTTACAGTTCCACAGTCAAAACTCTCAATGTGTCACTGTCGATAGCTCTACTCTTCTTTTGATGCCTCTCTTCTTTTGCACCTCACAACAGATTCACCAACAAATACGATTAGCCTGACCTTCATAATATCACCACAATTGGACTAATTGTCGGTACCTCGGTTGTCACCACTCGGGGCCCATCCGCCATTGTCTCTCACCCAGATTGTTGCACTGGCTTTGTAACTGGTCTCCCTGCTTCCACTCCTGCCTCACAAAAGCCTATTCTCTGTTAAGTTCCAGGGTGATTCTTTGATGTTATAGAGTAGGTCATGGCCCTCCTTGGCTGAAAACTTTCCAATGGCTTCCATCCCACGCCATGACCTGTCCCACCTAGAACCTTTTTGGCTTCAACTCCTACTCTTCTGCATGCCTCATTCTGTTTTGTGTTTTATGTAAATAGAAGCACAGATTAGTTATTTTGTGTTTGTCTGGCTCCTTTCTTTCAACATTACAGTACTTAAGAAATAGTAGTATTATCTCAGGGTTAGACAAACAGACGAATAGCACGAAAGGGAAGGGCTGGAATTGGGCCCATGTATACATGAAAGAGATGAAAAGATACATGAAAAGATGAAAAGAGATGAAAGATACATGAAAAGAGAGGGCCTAGAAATGGCTTGCATAAACAAGAGTTGGCATGGGAGATAAGTGAGTAAATAACCCATCTCTTCAATAACTAACACTGGAACGAATAGTTATCCCTATGGAAAAAATGAATTTGTATCTCCATTTTCTATCATAAACAAAATTACATGTGGACACGAGACTCAAAGGCAAACAGAAAATTAAAACTTAAAGACGAAAATATAAGAGGAAAGCATTACAACTTCTGGGTAGGGAGGATTTCTTTAAAAAGATGACAAATAGGGGCGCCAGGGTGGCTCAGTGGGTTGAGCCGCTGCCTTCGGCTCGGGTCATGATCTCAGGGTCCTGAGATCAAGTCCCGCATCGGGCTCTCTGCTCAGCAGCGAGCCTGCTTCCCTCTCTCTCTCTCTGCCTGCCTCTCTGTCTACTTGTGATCTCTCTCTGTCAAATAAATAAATAAAATCTTTAAAAAAAAAAAAAGATGACAAATACTCAAGCAAATGAAATACATGCTAAATTTAAGTGCATTATAATTAAGAATTCCTATTCAATAAAGAGACCATCAAAGGTAAAAGACAAGCCACAAATAGGGAGAAGATATTTGCAACACATATGACTGGCAAGGGATTAATATCCAGAATATAAAGAAAGCCCCACAAATCAATGAAAAAAAAAAAAAAAAAGAAAAAACGTGCAGGCACTTCAAAAGAAAAGATATATGAATGAAAATATCCATAATCCCATTAATAATCTGGGGATGTTAATTAAGGGTACAATGAGATGACATTTTACACCTACCAGATGAACAAAAATTAAGATGTCTGACAAAGATGATTATTGCCAGGATGTGGAGAACCAAACACTTCTTGAACAATTAGTAGGTATAAAAATTTGTTCCACCATGGGGTGCCTCGGTGGCTCAGTGGGTTAAAGCCCCTGCCTTCAGCTTAGGTCATGATCCCAGGGTCCTGGGATCGAGCCCCGCATCAGGCTCTCTGCTCTGTGGGGAGCCTGCCTCCCCCTCTCTCTGTGCCTGCCTCTCTGCCTACTTGTGATTTCTGTCTGTCAAATAAATAAAATCTTTAAAAGAAAAAAAAAAGAAAAATATGTGTATTTTTATCACCCAACAGTTTGGCCCCCAGGCCTGTACCCTAGACTCTTTCTTATCTGACGCTAGAAACATGTGAAAAATATTCTAGGTAGAACATCTGTAATAGCAAGAGAATTGAAACACTACTACTACTAACATTGACTGGAGGATGGAGGAAAAAACTATAATATACTAATAAACTGGAGCAGGGCACAATAGAATGCCTAATCTGTGCTTCCATTTAAATAAAATGCATTAGCACATTAAGAAGAGCAGGCAAAATGAAATATAGTTATATGCATCAATAATGGGTGACTGTTAAATTAACATCGAGTAAAAAAGCAAGTCACCAAAGAGTGCATGCAGTGTAATACTGTCCATAAAATGTCCCAAGGCACGTGAAGTAAAATAAAATTTTGTTTAGAAATGCATACAAATTCTGGTGAAAACATCCAACAAAGTAAAGGAAGGATGAACACAAAATTCAGAATAGTAGTTACCTGGGGGGGAGGGTTAGGATACAAAAGGGTTCAGGCAGGGGCAGCTGGGGAGCGTCAGAGGCTTGGGTAGTACTCTCTTTCTTATGAATGGTTGAAGGGTACATGGATTATTCGATTGTTATTTAAACCTTATATACTGTATACTCTTTCATGCTTATGATATATTAATATAAATATTGCACCCATGAGTTCTACTACTGTGCTTTCCAATATGGTAGTCCCTAGACATGCATGGCTATTTGAAATCAAATTATTTAAAATTAAATAAGATTAAACATTCAATTCCTCAGTCATACTGCCATGATTCAAGTGTTCAGCAGCTCTATGTGGCTGCTGGCTACCATACTGGACATTGCAGATCATTGGGTAACACTGTTTTAGAACGTTTTTACCTCCTTAACATGAGATACTGTTTTTATCCACTTTTTATAAAATCAGACAATTCAATGACTCTCTGAAAAAAAAGGTCTCCATAATTCTGTCAATAACAGCAGTAGGAGATGAAGCAAAGATTTACTTCCTATGGATTTTGTTGATCCTCTTGGTTAAAGAATATTCCATTAACAAATTTGTCAGACTTCATATTCCAGTTCACTTAACTCATCAAATGCCAGCATGAGCCTGATTACTATTCCGCTTCAGGAAGTCAAAGACAGTTTCCATGCAGCTTCTTGTACCAACAAGGTCGTGAGCAGAATTTCATCTGCCAAAAAATTTCATTATGTGAAGATTTCCAAAGCTACATATCCTCCAAGGTAGATTTTGTAAGTGGAAAATGGCCTTCTAGAATGAGAAGGTACCATAGAGAAAAGAGAAGGTCTCTGCCTTCCTCCTCCCTTTTTTCCAGGGCTTTCCCAAAGCAGGTGTTGCTATCTGAGAGTTTCAGATTCTAGTACTCCAAGTACGTGTTTTATTCTGTGTGTTAAGAGGATCAAATACATGGGTGTATTTCTCTGTTTCCCTTGCCTTCACTGAGCAGAATCTGGCCTTGGACTCTGGCGTCCTTTCTTTCTTTTCTATCTCCCACACACTTGGATGTTCTAAACCCTGGCCTCATAGTCCTAATACAGTTTCTGTAAGGGTGGTAAAAATGTGAAAGTGGGGTTTGGAATTAGGGGAAAGATAAGCTCTCCCTGCGTACTTGGATATAAGCCATGGATTCTTATCCAGTTGTCTAGAAAGCTCTGCATTGGAGTTTTAGGCACAAACTCACTCAAAGAAAGAAAAAAAGATGCCTTTTTTCTCTAGCCATTGTCCATTGGAGGCACGGTAATTTGGGGGGCTTCAAGGAGAAGAGAGGAACTGAACCAAAATCAGATTCAGGTGATGCTTTCTCCTTTGCTCAAAAGTCCATTTAATGGCACTTAAAGCCCTAACATCACCCCTGGAGAACCTAGCTTAGGATTCATGATTCGGAGTTGAACAGGGAGTTGGAAGAGTAGCAGTCTGTAACAGCAGCCTGCTGTTAGCTAGAGTCCAGCTCTGCTGGGAGCCAACATCCCTCCTTAAGCGGGTGTTTCCCTCACCTTATGGGTGGTCATGTCCCCATCAACACCACATGCAGCAAGTTACCTTCTGTCCTCGCTCAGGGCACTCAGGACATGCCTGTCCATCCTGGCAATGTTACATCTCAAAGCCACGAATGTTTGCCTGGTTTGTAGTCCTGAATCCTTGAAGAGAAAAGTCATCTCTAAAGACACCATTTTAATAGTTACGGTATACTTCTAAAGAAGACTTATTTCATCTGATTGCTCTGCTAACACAGATGGTTGACCCCAGAGTAATGAGTGTCCCTAAATTCATCACAGATATTCATAGCAGTTACAAGAATTATCATAAAATAATTTCCCATTTACCAATCGAAGTAATCTTAATTCCAGATTCAGCAAAGAGGTCTACTTCCTTCTCTTTTACTAGTAAGTCTAGGTTTGTTTCTCTTCTCCTAATTATTCATTTTGTATTTATTCATTCATTTGTTTATTTGATAACAGTCATTGTCTAAGTAACTGATTTCTAATCTGTGGCTTGTGGGCACTCAGGAATTCTAGGTCCTATGCAAAAGGACCCTTTAATCCCTCTGTTCAGCAAGTATAGGCTGTCTAATGAATAAAAATAAGTCTTCCTATAATGGCCTTGGGCTTCCTATATATGGAGTGCTATTTTTAAATGTCTGCAGGTGTTGTGATTAATAAAATATAATGAATTCTGGAACACTGAAAAGAAATTTAAAATAAATTGATTAATTAATATGCCACAGATTATCAAATCAGAAGAACTGGCATTGAGAAAGCTTTTCTCTTACTTAAGCATAGTCATAGCCACTGAATTGAAGCCCTCTCACCCTTGGTTTGAAATTAGTCTGCCTAATAAATTACTAGGTGGGAAGGTTGGAGCCTGGACTTGTGAGGCCTGCATGGAGTTCTAAGGAGACTTGTATAGAATAGTGGAAGGGGACATAGATTCCTGGTTGGACACTTGAGCAGAGACAGATGAGCATGATTCCTTGCTAAGGTGGTGGGAATGGGGTTTGTTGGCATTTGGAAAAGAATTTATCCTCCTAAGAACTGGAAATAAAGAAGATCCCCAACCAGAAATGTTGTAGAAGCCCTACAAGTGTCTCAATAAAAGCCATTTTGAAAGAAAAAAAAATCACTTAAAACTGTGTTTGAAACTAAAGTCCTTTTGTCCTTTTGTAAAATATTTTTTCAACCAACTAACACCAGAAACGTAGATAAAATCATAGGATGATTTGGAGATTTTTCTGATGGCATAAAGAGGTCTTCAAACTCATAATGTTAGGAAACTCTGGTCTAAGTCACTCAGAGTTGGGTCCTCTCTCACTGTGAGTTAATGTCTGCCAACAGATTTTCCAAATCCCTGAGCAATAGGACCCACTGCTGATCAGTGACTACATTGAATACTGCTGGAACAGAAGCTGAGACCGATATCTGGGATGTTAACAAGGGAAAATGAACAAAACCCTCTCACAAACAAAGAAAAAAATGCTTTTGCTTATCCAAAGTCATTTGTTCCCTTCCTCTTTTTGAAAAACCCTATAATGCCACAATTTCTTTCCAAACATAAGAAAATAATAGCACCTAGAGGGAACATGGAGGAAAAGTCAGGAGATCCCAGGCATCTAGCCATCCCAGATCACCCAAGCATTCTCCAGTCCTGCTTTTGTCTTCCCAGGTGTTCCTCGATGAAGACAGTGGCCAGCATGCTCACCTTTCAAACAATCGTCTGCTGCTTCTCATGTTCCTCATCTGCCTGGGAGTCAAGCTGTAGGAGGACGGGTGGCCAGCTAGGAGTCCTGCTAGGTCTGCACGTGCAACGTGCCCAGTCTCTCCGCAGTTCACTTAAATAGCCAACATCATCTCTTCTTCAGTCAGCCGCAACCCAAGTCCAGGACTCAGCGTGGGGATGAAAACTGGGGATGCACGTGGGCTCCAGTCCCAAGGTCAACAGATGAGATGTGATGACTAATTCACTTCCAGTGAATTTATTTTTTTACAAATTCACTGGAAAAACAGTCAAAAGTATTATAAGATAGGTATCTTTTGCTTAAACTTTGAACAGCAGGGACACATGATTCTCCAAAAATAAATCCTTCTGTATAACAGGCTCCATTAGGTCAATTACACATCCACATTCTGTACTTTAGATTTTGGTTCATTAGCTTGCAAAATGCATGTTCTTGGTAACAACCGGGAGTGGCGAGGGTGAATCAGAGTATCTTCGTGGCTGGATGAAACACAGAAACAATGAAAATCCTGTGCCCCTGATGTGAAATCAGCAGTATCAGCTTCCTGTGGGGAAAAACACACCTTCGTATAAGGGGGTGGGGAGAAGGTGGAGAAGTGGAAGGAAAGTATGGGGGAAAGAACCAAACTTCATTACCTTCTATTGCCTACAGTGGTTTTGGTGGACATTTTAGAAGGCTAGTTTATTATACTACCAAATTGGTGTAATGATGGCCAGCTTCAGCACAGAGCACACATTCTGCACATAATAAGTACCCAATAAATATTTATTAATGCCATCTGACCAATTGGAGACCAATTTAGAAGACTGCTTCTGTCTTCTTTGCCAGTTTGCCTCTTCCGGATTCCAGCTCTCAGAATTCCTTTAACTAGGCTCAAGCCCAAGATTATAGCTGGAATTACTATAAAACTTGCTCCTTTTGCCCTAGTATTGTGCTTGGAAAATACTATCTTTCCGGGGGGAAATACACCACAAATAGCTTTGCTTATTTTCCCCTCATGTTTTATTTTTTTAAATATTAATTATAAGGAATATAAAAAACTGTCTTCATTTAAACATTACTTTATTGTGTGTGTGTGTGTGTGAGAGAGAGAGAGGGGGAGAGAGAGAGAGAACATAAGCAGGGAGGAAAGGGAGAAGCAGGTTCCCCACTGAGCTGAGCAGGGAGCCCAAAGTGGGGCTCGATCCCAGGACCCTTGGATCATGACCTGAGCCAAGGGCAGATGCTGAATCGATTGAGCCTACACTTCATAATGATATTTTACCACCTACAGTCATAAAAGGAGGGTCACACACTCTCCTGGAACTTGGCAGTCTTATTCACTCCTATAACCGGAGCCATTTTAGTACTTCCTTGTTTAGGTTTAGGGAAGTCTGGTCCTAAAAGACTAATAAATCAACTCTCAGTACACATCTGAAAACATTGGGAAAGTCCTCTTATATCCTCTTCCCAACTTTGAAATTCAGCTTTGTGGTAATTGTAAATTGCTAATTGGCAGTTCCTATCCTTTCAAATGCATCTGAATCCTTTGGGAAGCTTGTTAAGATACAGATTCCTGTGCCTGCCCCACCGAGATCTGATTTAGGAGGGGTTGCCTGAGCATGGGGATTTCTAACAACCTCTCCCGGTGATGCCGAAGCTGCTGTTCCGCAGGCCACACTTTGAGGAGCACTATTCTAACGACCTGGATGAGTTAATGAAGCCATTTAAAATGCCCGACATCCTCCTAGAGGATTATGTATGGGTGCAAGTAATCCTGCCTAATAAGTGAAGATGGATGGCTATACTTGGGCATCTGAAGACTTCTGCTCTGGCTATACCAGAAATAGTACATTTTGAGACCAGCCCCAGTATGACAAATGTGTTGTCATTTAGCTGATCACCATGACTCATGCCGACCGATTCTGGGGTTAAGGCAAGCCTGAGAAGTATATGTGCGTCAGGGGGAAGTCCTGTCTCTCTACTTTGGGAAATACCAGGTCAAATCAAATTTGAGGTCATTCCAGTAAAACGATGGAAAAGGGAGAACTCACCCAAGCAGATCATGTTCCCTTCTATGAGAGCAGTTTAAAATACCACGGTCCAAGGGGCATGAGTGAATTTGTCTCCTTGGGAAGCAAAAGGGGTTGACAAAACAGGTATGGATGCATTTTCAGTTAATTCACACCAGTTCTTCTGCACATTGAATCCTGTAGGAGATTATTGTACAGAACAGCAGGTTCTCACCAGATCGGGAGGCATGATTCAAAGGGGAAGAGGTGTCCTTGAGTGTCATCGAGATGCGTTCATATCCTCTGCAGTCCTCATGCTCTTAATGCTCCATTTAATTGCTGTTTATGCATTTAAGTGCTGTTTATGAGACCAACAGAAAGCACATTCCCTAAGGAAAATACTAAAATTCAATTCAAGGTATGGAGTCTTCCTCTGCTGGGCTTATCTCACTTAGCATAACACCCGAGGTGCGGACAAGTTATCACAAATGGTAAGATTTTATTCTTTTCATGACTGAGTAGTAGTCCATTATATATGTAGAATACATCTTCTTTATCCATTCTGCTATCGATGGACACTCAGGTTGCTTCCGTATCTCGGCTATTGTAAATAATGCCACCACAAACACAGAGGTGCCTATGTCTTTCCAAAGCACTGTTTCTATTGCCTTTGGGTAACTGCCCAGCTGTGGAACAGCTGGATCGGATGGTATTCCTAGTTTTAGTTTTTTGAGGAACCTCCATACTGTTTTCCACAGCAGCCACACCAATTTACCTTCCCACAAACAGTGCACAAAGGTTCCCTTTTCTCCACATCCTCGCCAACAAAATTATCTATTGCCTTTTTGGTACTAGCCATTCTGACAGGTGTGAGGTGATCTCTTATTGTGATTTTGATTTGCATTTCCCTCATGAGGAGTGACATTGGGCATCTTTTCATACCGTATGATTTCACTTACATATGGAATTTGAAAAAAAAAAAAAACCCAACCAAAACAAATGAACAAACCACACAACAACAAAAAAGAAGGGAACAGGCTCATAAATACAGAGAACAAACTAGTAGTTGCCAAAGGGGAGATGAGGTAGGAAGATGGGTGAGATGGGGGAAGGATTAAGAGGTACAAACTCCCAGTTATAAAATAAATAAATACCGCATAGGGAATATAGCCAATAATATTGTAATACACCAATTGTACTGAACATTTTGTAATGCACGGAATGTTGAATCACTATGTTGTACACCTGAAACTAATTTAATATTATATGTCAACTATACTTCAATTAAAAATTGGGGGGAAAGTTATCAAGGACTTCTGGATCTGGTTAAATTGGAGTAAACACACGTCACCCCGTCCTCCCACTAATTACAACTAAAAACCCTAGATGGAATACAGAAAGTAACTATCTGCGGATGGCAAATAAACACTTGGAAGTATGTTCAACATCATTAGTCACTAAGAAAATGTAATTTAAAACTGCAATATGATATGACTTCACAGCTATCAGAATGGTTTATCTAATCATCTGATAATAGCAGGTGCTGGTGAGAACACAGACCTCTCCTACATTCCTGATGGCATCAGGGACAGTCATTCGAGAAAACAGCTTCACAGTTTCAAGTAAACAAACTAGCAGATAAACTAACATTCCTACGTGATTATCCAAAAGAAATGAAAGCCTACATTTGCACGCAAAGCTGTACATGAATTTTTATAGAAACCTTAAAGCGAAAAAATGTTTTTCAACAGATGAATGAATCAACAACACATCGTGATCCTGGGGCACCTGGGTGGTGCAGTCAGTGAAGCATCTGCCTTAGGCTCAGGTCAGGATCTCAGGGTCCTGCGATGGAGCCCTGCATTGGGCTCCATGCTCAGTGGGGAGCCGCCTTCTCCCTCTGCGTCTACCCCTCCCCTTGCTCGTATTCTCTTGCCCCTTCACTCACCCTCTCTCCAGCTCTCAAATAAATACATAAATAAAAACACAAAATTTTTAAAAAAATGAATCGTGATCCATACAATGGAGTGGTACTCAGTAATAGAAAGGAATAAACTAAATATATATGAACAGCCTAGACGAATCTCAAATCCATTGTGGCAAATGAGAGGAACTGGTCTAAGAATCTGTATATTGCATAATGCCATTTATAAGACATTCTGAAAAAACAAAACTGTGGAGTGATTAGAGGCTTGTCAGGGAAACAGGTGGGTAAGGAGTTGACTATAAAGGAAGAGCATGAGGGAATCTGGGGGAATTTTTGTGCTTTAATCCAGAGTGTGGTAGTGGTTACACGATTCCATGCATTTGTCAAAGGTCCTAGAACTTGACACCAAAACAAAAATGGGTTTTACTGTATCAGCTAAAGCTGAGCATACATATACTGTAGGCCCCAGCCATTCTAGTCTTGGTTTATATCCCAAAGAAGTGCACACATTGGTTCACTAAAACACACGCAAGAAAATGTAGTGATACTCTTCTCAACAGTCCCAAACCAAAAAATACCAAAATGTCCATCAAAACAGAATAGATGAAGTGTGCTATGTCAGTACGATGGAATCTACATGGGAATTAGTGAACTGCAACTACACAATAATACGGTCTACTCTCACAAACAAGGTAGAATTATTAAGAAGCCAAATGTGAAAGTGTACATACTAGATGATTTCATTTATATGAAATTCAAAAGCAGGCAGAAGCTAATGAAGGTATCGGAAGTCAGGGTAGCGTTTACTCTTGGTGGCCTAATGACTGAAAGTGAAAAAAGACACCCCGTTCGGGTGCGGGCTATGGACATTGGGGAGGGGAGGCGAACCATAAGAGACTATGGACTCTGAAAAACAACCTGAGGGTTTTGAAGGGTCAGGGGTGGGAGGTTGGGGGAACAGGTGGTGGGTGATGGGGAGGGCACGTTTTGCATGGAGCACTGGGTGTTGTGCAAAAAGAATGAATACTGTTACGCTGAAAAAAAAATAAATAAATAAAAAGGGAAAAAAAAAAAAAAAGGTAATGTTCTATTTTCCATCTGGGTGCTGTTGATCTGGGTGCATTCCATTTGGGAGAATTTCTCAGACCGTAACCTTATGTAGCTTCAGCATGCTTTACGTATATTTCAATATAATGTGAATATGGGTAGATTTGTCTAGGGAGAGTTTCCACAGCTTTCAGCAGTTTTGTAAAGGAGTTCCTGCCTCAAAACTAATTACAACCATTGAATCGGAGAACAGAGAGCAAATCTCAAATGGCATGAGGATGGTGGCTTGACCAGTAAACGTTATTCTGGATTTCTACGTTGAACTAGTCAGTCTTGCTCTCCTTAAAGAAATGGGGGGTCATATGACACTCCCCACCCCTGGCTACCGGTAAGAAAGCTGTTCTGTGTTTTCCCAGGACTGTAGGCTTTCCCAGGACGAGGCACGTTTGCTGCCAAAGCTGGCGAAGTCCTGGACAGACCCGAACAGAAGTGGAAGGGACCCCTTTCTTTTTCTTCTTTTTAGAAAAGGACCAATCTTCAAAGTCACGTGTCATTGGAGGTGTTGGCCTTTGGGAATCACCTGCTCCCACAGAAGCACCCAGATGTGTTTCATGGGAAAACCGAATGGAATTTCCAACAGTTCCTGCATTTGAAGAAAACGAATGTGCATCAGGGCAGCATTAAGAAATTCTGGGTGTAAAAAAAAAAAAAGAAATTCTGGGTGTTCTGAGGGTGTATGTAAGCCATCACAGCAGCTGGCTTTTAACCGACCCACCCCATGACACCTCCTTGCCCCTTCCATGCAGGGTGCAGGGACCTGGTTTCCTGTGGCTCCCCTGTGGGCTGCAGGTTCCGTAACACTCTGAGGACAAGTGATTAGATGAGTGTCTTTCAGAGTCTTTGCTGGTGGATCAGATTCAACCAAGGCAATCATGTGTTTCCGTACAATGAGTTCCAGAATACCCAGGGAGAAGGCCCAAATGGCCTAGGAGCCCTTGAGAGTTTTCAGTGTAAGATGGTTTCTCTTTCGAAGGTTGTGTGGCTATTGATGTTTTCCTTTTTATACTTGGTGAACAGCATTTAAAAATATTCAGTATAAGGTAATCGAAACTTGGCCACTGCCTTTTCATAGGAGGTAGCTTTGCCTTATGTAATAGTCACGCTTTTTGCACTTCTCCTTAACAAATAGCCTCAGCATGGCGTAGAGGAACAGACGAAGTGTCTCGATTCTACAGACGTTGCAGAAACTCAATGCAGGCTGGTGGACAAGATGTCTTACTTTCTAACATGGTTTTAAATCCGCTCCAGAGGAACGCATTTATACATCCATTTTGGTTAGGTGCTACAGGGTTCTACTCTAACTTCTAGAAAAGCCACTGTGATTGGTACGAGAGCTAGAAAAGGGGAAGGGAGAGAGACAGGGCGGGGTGGGTGGGGAGAGAAGACAGAGCAAGAGAGAGAGGGAGAGAAAGAAAGAAAGGAAATGCTCTTGATAACAAGTTTATTAAATGCAGAGGACTTATGAAATTTCTTATATATCCTATATAGAGAGAGATGTAGATATATGACATTTATGTCTATCTATATTTATATCTATACTATCATCACACATGTATACACGGTGATATTTATATGTGTACATTATATCCTTATTTAATCCTCTCAACAAACTTGGAGTGTATTATCTCTTTCATAGAAAGAATCTGAGATTGAGAGAGAGGAGTAATTTGCCTTAAGCATGCACAGAAAACAGAAGAGAAAGGATTTGAACCCTGTTTTTCTTGATGCCTAGTGATACCTCAGGGGCTTTGTGACCACTGTGGGCCTGGGAAATAAAGCAGTCAATTTTTATGAGGGAGAACTCGAGCAGTCTCAGGATAATTTTGTTTCAGATCATCCAAGAGAACTATTAAAAAAAACCCACATTTAAAAGGCAGAAGTTCGTGAGCCTTTAGGTTCACAGCAGTGAAGAATGCCATGTATTTGAGGGAAGAAGAAATAACCCAGCATGAGGGAAATGGAAGGTCTGTACAGGGCAGTTGTGAGGGGAAAATGGATGCTCCGATTGTCGGGGATGAGAGAAGTTCTTGAACCCTAGATGAGGCATCTTGGCTCAGGTGACCCCAAATTCTACCTCAGCATCAAGGGAGGTGACAGAAACCCAAATGAAGCCATTTTTATCATCTTCTCATGGCATGATACACCTGGTGTCCCGAGTTTCAAGTCCTTGAAATGACAGGCTTCTCTGAGATCAGCCAGATGAGTGCTGAGTAAATCCCACATATGAGGACTGACCTCAGACGAAACAGCTCAGGTCATTTCGGAACACTCTGATGCATTTCTCCTCCATTTTCAATGCATTTGTCATTACTTTCTGTCCTTGGGGTGATCGTATAAACACAGTTATCTCAGCTCTAAGGCAAGTGGACAGACTGATAGATGGCATTTGCCTCCTAATCTTAGAAATTGGTCTTTTAGCTGGTCTGACTTTCCAACATTATCTTCGTGCTTGCACCAAATTATCATCAATCCAGTGTATTTCCCAGGAAATTCAAACTGCTTTCTGGATTCTTGGTGAATCCTCATGGTATGTGCCTGTGGGACCCACTGTCACATGTCAGGCCCATTTTATGTATGGAGGATTTGAGCAGCTTGATCAAAGACAGTCACGTCGTCACAGGAATGAGAGTCCAGCCCAACCGTGACCCTGGACCTGCTGGTTCCTGGCTATCCCTCTCCTCTGGACAGAAGGTGGCTCCTCTAAGTTTCTACTCTGGTGCTGGTCTTCAGCTGGTTACTAGGCAACTTAAGCTATCAGCTTGGGCGCAAAACCCCAGAACATCAAAGTCCTAGAAAAACGAGGCAAATCTTCTCATCGTATGCATGTGAAATTGAGGCTAGCATCATGCCATGCCAGGCGGCCCTGGCTGGGAAAAAAACGACAAGCTTCCAAGGGCAACCAAACACTGCATTTTGATGGATCGGGTTCATCGGAGACTGCTAATCATTCCAGGTGTCCTAGAGCCCAGAAGAGGAAAACTGAAGACAGCTGCTTCCCCGGCAGAGTCTGAGCTTCAGCAAATAAATACTTGCTCCCCAGGAAAAGATGTAAGGAGGATGCTGAGGGGTCGGGATGGAAGAGGGAAGTCATCTGATAACCAGGGTGACTTGATCTTAGCTCTTCTGAGCCAGCATGGTGATTTCAAAATAGGAGAGCAAAAAGGGGAAGGTGGAGAGAGCAAATTACCCCAGCTACGTATTTGCAAAGCATGAAAAAGAATTCCTCCTAGGTGCGAGAGGCGGGAAAACAAACTCTGTGTAGTCATCTAGCATTCTCCCGGCGTGGGTCCTTGTGGGCCTGGGCATGTGAAGCGGGTTTTGTTCCGGAGGACAGAGAAGGGTGTGAGATGGGCTCCTGGGCTTTGCAAACCATAGCAGAGCCGCACGCCTCCCACACGGTCCCGAGACGGAGCGAGGGGAGCGGCAGGTTGAGGATCCAGCTGCCAAGCATAAGATCTGTCTTTGGGTAATGGGGGACATTTTGACCGGAGCTGAAAAGCAAGAAGTTCACATTGTCTTCTTTTTTTGTTTTTGTTTTATTTCTTTTCAGCATAACATAATTCATTGTTTTTGCACCACACCCAGTGCTCCATGCAATACGTGCCCTCTTTAGTACCCACCACCTGGCTTCGTTTTCAAAAAGGTCGCTGCTGTTAGCAAAAATGGTGTGGGTTGCTCGGTCCTCGAGAAGTACTTCGCACCCTGCCCCGCATGCTCCTTGACCCACGCCTGCCACCAGCCTCCCGGCGAGACCGGGCTCTGCCAGATTGTGTCCCTTCAAAACCCTCTGAATCCACGCAGGATCTGCTCAGGGAGGCGCTCTGCCCCAGAAGTGGCCTCCCCATGGGACAGACAGCAGGGCGGATCGCACAGGAAGCAAAACTCCCAGGTAAACACTAGCCAACAGCTCATGGAAGAGATGTCACTGTTTTCCTTTCTTCCAAGTTCTAGCTAATGCAATACACTTTAAAAAGAAAAGAATTTACAGGAATCGTGGAAGAAAGTCCCATGATAGGAAGGTTTCTTAGAAAACCAAATAGGTGCAATTAAAAAAGTAAATTATTGGATTACAAGTAGAATAATTGAGTAATGTACAAGTTACCAGGAAAAATATTTTAAAAACAATTCATTTACTAGTAGAAACCAGATGAAAATGGAAATGGGTGGGTGGATCACACAAATATCCTGTTAACAACGGAGCCAAAGCTACAGAATAGATATGAACAAATCTAACAAAGAAAGTGTAAGATCTATTTGAGAGCTATAAATGTTATTGAGGTACATAAAACAAGACCCAAATAAATGTAGAGATATATCATGCTCCTAGATAGAAAGTCTTAATAGAGTAAATATATTAATCCTTTTCAAATAATACATAAATTTCATGTAATTTCCATCAGAAACACAATGGACTTTGTTTTTTTTTTTTTTTTAAAGATTTTATTTATTTGTTTGACAGAGAGAGATCACAAGTAGATAGAGAGGCAGGCAGAGAGAGAGAGAGGGAAGCAGGCTCCCTGCCGAGCAGAGAGCCCGACGCGGGACTCGATCCCAGGACCCTGAGATCATGACCTGAGCCGAAGGCAGCGGCTTAACCCACTGAGCCACCCAGGCGCCCCTGGACTTTGTTTTTAAATGGAAAATGATGACTTACGAAAATAAAAGAAAGCGAAGTATGCAAAATTGCCAAGAAAGTTTTTGAAAAGGTAGAAAACAAGGAGGGGTTTATCCTCTCTGCTATTAAAATTAAGAACTACTGTGTTCCAGAATTGTTGTCATAGCGTCTGCTTCTGGGGAGCCCAACATGACACAGTTATGATCAGTCTGTCACTCAACCATATATTAATGGGGATGTCAGAATTCAATTGCAACAGTGAGGTTTTTATCCAGAGAAAGGAGCATACAAAGGAAGCGGGTTTACGGTTTCTAAAGCTTCACGTTACAGCCAGTAGGGTCTCAGGTGGGCTATGGATCCAGAAAGCAGTCCTCAGTGATCCGTTTCCAATTGTCTTACGTCTTTGGGCTTTGCTTTTTAAACATTCGCCTTTGTGACCTGGTCCTCTTTCTTGGCGAGATCATTTGGCTTGTTTCTCATCCGGCACAATTCCTTCCTGTTTTGCTTGTAATTCTGTTGCTTGGCACCCCTCCCAGTGCTTTGTTCTGGCTTGGCCACCTTCATGCTCCACTTGGCTTGGGCCCAAGATCCAGCCCTTTTTCTCCCTTGCTCCATCCTTGCAGGCGGTTCCAGAATTCCAGATTTAGTCATAGCCTCATTTGCAATTATACTATCCCCTCCCCAGAGAACACCGCCTCCAGTGGATTGTGACAAGTGGCTAGGCTCTGAATGATCTGGAGTCTGGGGCCATGTCTTATTTAGCTGCCAGGCATTGAGACTGTGCTTGTATTAGTTTGTTAGGGCTGCTGCAACAAAGTACCACAGTCTAAGGGGCTTAAACCACAAAAGTGTATTTCCCTGCTGTTCTGAAACCCAGAAGTCCAAGAGCAAGGTGTCAGCAGGGTTGGTTTCTGCTGAGGGTCTCTGTCCTTGGCTTGTAGATGGTCATCTTCTCCCTGTGTCTTCACATTGTCTTTCCTTTGTGCATGTCCATGCCCTAATCTCCTCTTCTTACAAGAACACCAGTCATTCTGGACCACCGCCAACCCCAATGATCTCATTCAACCTGAATTCCTTAATTACCTTTTTAAAAACCTTGTTTCCAATACAGTAACATTCTGAGATACTAGGGAGTAGGACTTCACCATATGAATTTTCTGGGGACACAATACTCAAGCAATCTGGGTTCAAATATGCATTCACCTCCTCCTGGCTGAGGGATTTTTGAGCAAGTTCTTTTATTTCTTTGGGCCTCAGTTAACCTCTCCATAAAATGGAGAAAGTAAGTATCTGTCTCATAGGACTGTGTGAGGATTAAATTAAATAATATATGTGGGGCGCCTGGGTGGCTCAGTGGTTTAAGCCTCTGCCTTCGGCTCAGGTCATGATCCCAGGGTCCTGGGATCGAGTCCCGCATCGGGCTCTCTGCTTGGCGGGGAGCCTGCTTCCTCCTCTCTCTCTCTGCCTGCCTCTCTGCCTCCTTGTGATCTCTGTCTGTCAAATAAATAAATAAAATCTTAAAAAAAAAAATAATATATGTAAAGTGTCTGATTCACAGTAAACACTCAGTAAAGGTTAGGTCTTTTTTGTATCTTTGAGGCCCCCTCACCAACACCGAATTCAATACGAATACACGTAAGATTTTGTATACATAAAAATATGCAAATGTGACATTTTTTATTCAGTTGCTCATTTGTCCAACAAGTATTTATTGAGCACATGTCATATATAGTAGATTTTCATTATTTGCAGCAGTGATGTTCTATAAAGTCACCATGAATCCTGACTTAGCAAATATTGAAACATTGCTCCTAGGGAAAATACAGGGTTAGGTTCCTGAGAGTCTCTGATCATAACATTTTTGTTAACTGACCAATACAAAACTTTGTGTTATGTATATTTCTGATTCAGTATATATTGTTGGTTTGCTCACATTGAACTCATGACCAGTATCACTATAACTCATGCCTGAACAAACCTTATCAAACACAGGTATCTTTTCCATAAAGCACATCAGAGCATTCTTGGGTTTGGCAACACGAGACAATACCCCATCATTATACTTGGGAGCCATTTTAAACAGTGAAATCACCCACAAAAAGCACAACAATTTCAAGGACGTGGCACTAAGTTGGCTGGGAAACGTATGCTTGTTTACAGTGTGAGAGCTAAAAACCAAGTAGGTGAAATTTTGTCTTATTTAACCTCACCTGGAAGCGCACGTGTGCTTTGGGAGACTATGGAACCTGCAAATAATGAGTATGAACTGTAGGTCAGGCATGGTGTTAGGTTCTAGGGCACTCCTGTGTAGCAGAGGACAGAAGGTTAGGGTGGCCAAAGAGGGGTTAACAAATGACCTGCTGACTTAAGGAGTTTGCAGGAATGTTCGGATTCTCTGAATCCTCCGGGAAGGAGGAAGATTTCAAGCATCGGCCTCCCGAAGAAGCTCTACCATCACTCCATTTGCTGAATGATAAGGATCTTTTTCCAGAGGGTTCCACAGTCAGGGTAAGATTTTACGGCAGTCCAAGTTGAGTTACGTAATGTGTCAGCCTTCCCCTGTGGGTCCTGTGTATCCTGGGAAACGGTGTACTTGACCAACATAGGACTTGCATTCTTTCTCTTATTCAAACAGTTCCTGGCCGTAAGGCTTTCCTTCTCCAGTGTGGCTGTGGCTCACCTCCTCTCAGTGCTCTTTGCAATGCCAACAGCCCACATTCTGCAAGGAGGCAATGGAAGGTGGGGGGACACACATCTCTGATCTTGAACTTACATGGCATTTTTCTACTCCCCACTCCGCCACTGAGATGTAAAACAAGGATTCTAAACTTTGGCTATTGTATGAGCCAATTGGGTGTGGGAGCTTTTCAAAAAACATCCATGCCAGGCTCCTGACCAATCAAATGGGCTCTGGAAGTGGGGCACAGGCAGCCCTATTTTCTAAAGCTCCCAGATAGATTTCGTGTGCAACCAGAGTGGAGAACCACCAGTTTGATCTCTCGGAGTCTCACTTTCCTCATATGTAGCAAAGGATGTTGGTGTCCAATGAGTCCCAAGATAATATGCTCTGAACTACAATCCTAAATTCTATTTCAGAACTACCAGGGTGCTTCCCCATCCAGTCTTTTCTTCCACTGATGTAGCTACTTTAGGAAGTACGTTGATTTACCTATTTTCCTTCCCATAGCATGTTTATAGCATCATTGATGTCTGTCTCCCTATCTATAAGTTTGGAAGGAAGAAAAGGGATTTTCCCTCTCCGTACAAACAAAAAAATGAAAGAGACATTATTAACTCAATGTTTACTGAATGGAAAGAAAAGCACCATAATCTTTCACATGCTAGGTGAACCTGAATGTTCTATGGCATGAATTTCAATGCCATCTCATGTCTCTAATCACATCCCTTGAGCTCTTAGGTCCGAGGGCCATTGCCGCAGCTGGAATAAGCAGGACAGACACAGAGTTCAGCCAAACCATTTTCCCCCCTATTTGTTTTTGAAAAAGAACATGTCTGGAACTCTGAAAAATAGTTCAGATCAGAATCTACGAAATAAGCCTAGAATAGATTTGAGTGGGTAGATGAGCAGAGCAGAGGCCACAAGGCTCTCCCCAGAGGCCAAATGCTGAGTGGAGTAACAGGAACACTTTGGCAGAGTTTTCTTCAAATGAGACACTAAAATTCCACGCTTGAGTTACTTAACAAAATCCTCATTGGATGATATGTAACAAGTCTTGTACAGGTAAAACTGAGTGGTAAGAATAATTTAGATTAGCAATGGTCTAAAGAGACTCTTTCTAGCTGTTTGATAAATGGAGTTTTAAAAAGTTATCCTCGGCTAATACGATAGGTCTGGGCACTCAGTTCATATATCACATGGAGGATAAGATAGGTTCTTGACCTCCACCAGCCAAAATGTGATGTTTTTCAAAACTGTCAGCAGTGAAGAGAAAAGATGATAGGAGGAAACTCTGATCAAAGTCTGAATTTGGGGTGTAGGAACTTCCAGAATGTACCAAAAGCTTGGCAGGATTAAAGTGGAAAGTAGCCGATAGTTATTAAACTTCACATGGAAGGCAAGTGACACTTGGTGACATCAACAACTACACGTGATCAGATCTCAGGGTGGGAAGAAAGGAAGGCTAGATAGAGGGTGCTGTCCATGGTGGGAAGAAGCAAACAGATGGAATGCTTCTCCCAGATTATAAATCAGAAACCATGGTGTCAGGAAGCAGAAATAAGGAAGCCAGGCTCAAAAAGTAGGCTCCAGAGATTGAAGCACTCTGAGAATCTAAAGTGAGACAGGAAGTTACTCAGGATCCCAGCCACAAAAACAGAGAGGTTAGTAAGGAAAGATCAGGGGATCAGAGCTTTTGGTCACTCATACAGTGACCAACTGTCCTGGTTGGTCTGGGACTCTTGGTTTTAGCGCTCAAAATCCTGTACCCAGGGCAAATGCTCAGACTTGGAAAAGCATAGACAGCAGATTACCCTATGGTTGTATAATCCTGAGCCAAGACCAGACACTTTCTGAATAAGAGGAGGCCTATTCTAAAGAAGATTACAAAAGGAAACAACTTATTTGAGGGAGAATGTCAGAGAAGGGTTAGGGAATCAAAAATTCTCCTTGTAACCACCATACCTAGCCATGGGATCTTCTAAATGTCCTTTCATCTTTGGAGACTACAATTTCTTTATGTGCAAAATGATTTGGCATTAGAGCAATGACTTTCAACCATTTTTATTTTCCTCTTGTAAATGTAGCAGACTCCTTTCTTCAAGTGAAATATTACCCAGAAAGGAACATATACATGAGAGAAAGCAAAGCTGCTGAGTTGAAGGCAGGTTGGGAGACCTATAACCCAGACCACTTTGTTGTGCGCTCAGACCTCCCCCACTCCATGCCCATGCTAGTCTCAAAGGCATCTGCACCAAACCTACACAGTTCTGGAGAATAGACTTTTAAAACCACCAACTGGATGATCTTCAAGTTCTCTCTGGGTCAGAGATCCCATGATGCCTTAGCCATCTGCAACATTATCACTATTTGTCAGAACTGGATTAGCTGCCCCTATTTTCAGAGTCCTGGCCTCAACATCTCTCCCTCGCTCCAACACACACACTACTCAGAACATGGTCAGGGAACCAGTGTGGTTGTGATCTGCTTACTCTCAAAGTCAAAGAATGCATAGGAAACATACTGAAATGATCAGCTCTGGATTGTGGGAATGTGGGTGACTGATTCCATGTAGTGTGTGTGTGTGTGTTTCTGTGTTTCTGTGTTTTCTACAATTGGGATATAATACTTATTTGATCTTGGGCCAAACTCTGGGGCTTGGACATGATTTGGCGTCATCCAATCCAATTGACCCAGTACCTTCCTCTGCTCAGAGACTATTTTTTTCTTGGCTCCTCCCTTTTGCCCTGCATCCCTACATTGACAGCGCACTCACCCCGCCCCCAGTTCCTCCTATATCATTTTGCACCTCACATTTCTTCCTCTTACTTTAGCTTCCAAAGTGAATTTCTTTTATTAGCTTTAATGTCCACTGCTCCCAGGGGGCGGATCCAACACTAAGATGTCACACTGTTTCCTGTGCATCTCCCTAGGAGCTAATTCCCTGGTGAAGTCTTCTCTCCCTACAAATAGCTTAGTGATTATCCTGTGCCCACCTCCCAGCCTTAGGGGGTGATCTACTCCCCAGTTCTGTTAACCTTACAGGATGTACTTCCCTTTGAAAAGGATGTTCTGATAAAGAGGAGACAAGTCCTTGAATTCGATGACCCCGGATTGTTACATACTCATTTGGTCTCTCTCGAAATAAAGACCTTCCTATTGAGCCTGAAACTATGTCAAAGGATGTGTTCCTCCCTTTGCCATGTACAGTAAAGTTTATGATGGATATTCATGACTCTGGCACCTTAAAAGGATAAGGACCCCTGAGTTATTGTGGGACCCAGACAGTACATTTGAAGGTAGTAGAAGAATCAGGTCTCAGCTGTTAATAAAAATATATTTGATTGCTTTAGAAAAAAATGCTTTACCAAAGCAAAATCTCTTACTCCAAGACATTGGGGTAGTTGCTTACAAGGAACACTCCATAGTCCAGCAACCAACACAATTTCAACCATTCCTATCTTCAATTGCCTAGTACCTGACTCGTGCCTGACCTGGTTCTCCTGGTCTTTTGCTTTCAGCATTAATTTATGACCTTGGACTATCAGATCTGATTCTTCCTGATGTCATTTTCCTGTCAATGACCCTGCGCATTACAAACTATTCAACCTTGCTACTTCCTCAAGAAAAGATGGTGGAGGGGGCACCTTGGTGGCTCAGTGGGTTAAGCCGCTGCCTTCGGCTCAGGTCATGGTCTCAGGGTCCTGGGATCAAGCCCCACATCGGGCTCTCTGCTCAGCAGGGAGCCTGCTTCCCGCTCTCTCTCTCTGCCTGCCTCTCTGCCTACTTGTGATCTCTCTCTCTGTGTCAAATAAATAAATAAAATCTTTAAAAAAAAAAAAAAGAAAAGATGGTGGAGGATAAATCTGAGTCAGAAAGAAACATTCCACCGCTGACTGATTTTTGTGACTTTCAGCTTATTACCTGAAATCTCCAAACCTTCTTTTTTTCATCTGTAAAACAGACAGTAAGAATTGCCTCATAGGATTGTTGTGAAGACTAAATTACAACGTTTATAAAATAGTTGGCATAATATCTGCCCCCTAAAAAGTGGTGACCATTACTTATATGGAACAGGGCTACTCAAAATAGGCTTCATGGACCAGTGCTAATTATTCATTACTGCTCTGTGATGGGGGGAAAAAAGGGTACAGAAATTGAGAGATTGAGAGTTAGCATTTAGAAAATTTTAGACTGGTAATTTTCTTAAAAAAGAAAAACGAGACCTTTTCCAAAGATACTTGGAGAAGTGCTGCTATAAATGGAACGGACCCTGGCTGGGAAATGTCTGATGTGCAGCTTAGCATCTATCACCTGGAAAGACATTCTGAAGAAATATTACATGAGCTCTCCCTTTTCTGCTGGTCAATTACCTTCATGGTTTCGTTAATCCTTGAAAGTTCTCCCATCGCATCATCACATTCATGAAGGACTTCTTTCCCTTTTCTGTTCATCTGTTGGTGTCTGTTAAGGAAACACAAATTAACGTTAACATTTGTTCAAAACATAACTCAGAAAATCTGTTTCAAAAGCACGCAGGATGCATTCCAAAGCCAACTGGCATTTCTGATTTGTTACTCGTGCCATTTCCCAAAGCTGTCAGGGGATAATTAAAAGTCAGAGGGGAAATTTAATCTTTTCATGTTAAGGTATGGTGGCTATAGGAGAAAGAAAGCATTAACATTTTCAGGGGAGGAGGGGAGAAGTGCTTGATTAAATCCAAAGAAAACAATCAATTCTCGGTGTATGCTGTGGTCACTTTATCCATTAGCTTCAGGACAAGAGCGGCATTTGGAGCAGTCTTTTCAAGGCATTGGCATCAGGCCATTCCTGAAGCACACAGTCATTATGGAGACATTTAATTAGTGCATTTTGCATGATTGCCTATGGACACAGGAGGGGCAATGTGCCATCTAGCCCGTTTAGGGTCAATTGATGGTTGGAGAGGAGGCCAGCCTGCAAAGTTATGATAAATTCTGTGAGGTTAGGAACTTCATATTACTTCCATTTTTAATATTTCCCATGTCTAGAATGGGGCCTGCAACATAGTAGACACTCAAAAGAATGCTTATTGAATGAATAAATGATTTTGAAGTCACCAAAACTAGCATCCCTCTAGAAACCTTGTTCCATCGCTGGTTCTGTCCAGCATGCCTGGTCCTAGTAAAGGATAGAACCAGGATTCAAACACAGAACTGTCCAACTCCAGAGTTCAGTGCTCATTCTATTACAGCAAATTGCAAAGATGACACCAGAAATAAATGTCATGCCCTGCATAACTGGGGTGGCTCCAGAATGCCTGACCTGAGCCACCCTCACCCCAGACTCCATGGGGCTGAATTACCCCTCACTTCTCTTACTCTTCTCTAAAGAGAGATACATCTGGTGTCTCTTAAGCTTATTACCAGGAAAATTAAATTGGATCCTTCTACTGTGGGCAAAGAAGTCCTCCCTCTCTCTATCGTCATCTCTGGGATGTGTTCTGTCATGTCTTATAGAACCCAAGATGACCCTTTGGGTTATAAAAGGAGACATTTTTGTAATAGATTGAAGCATAAAGTCAAAGTGGAATCTGGCTCTAAACATCCATTCCAGTCTCACCTTTATTTATCCTCCCTGGACCAACAGCCTTGGGTACTATATGACCACTGAGCATCCTTCCTGATTTTTTTTTAACACAACAAAAAACTAACAATAGTGTTTAGTTTAAGTAAAAGTGATAGCACTTTCCAAGTAAACTGACCTCCTTTTCTTGACCAGTCAAAATAATTTTAAGATGAGCTTTGTATTGTGCCCTGAAGGGTGCAAAATTCACACTGTTATATTCAGAGAGCAAAGGACTTTCAGACTAATAAAGTCTGAGTTCTTTGATTTGTCATTAACAATCTAATGCAGTATTTGTAAAGGGGAGTTTGGAACTTAAAGGGTTTAAGAATTGGATCCAGGAGGGAAATAGGAATGAAAACATGGGTTAAGATTGAAAGAAAATAAGAAAGGCTCAAAAGGAGAAGAAGTAAATCAAGAAACAATGAATTAAAATTTCAAATCTGGCTCCCTGCTAGTGCCTCTTCCTGGACTGGAAGCTATGAGAAGTATGAAGAATGGATTTTGTGTCATCTTTAGGTGTAATATGTCTTACACTTAACTAAATAATTATATATGAATTTAAAACAAAGTGCAAAGTCATGATAGAGCATAGAGAACATGTGGTACAGGCAATAAGGGAAGAGAAAATAATGTTGAATCTCAGCTTGCAAAACAGGAAGGTGAAAGAGAATAGAAAAGAGGGTTAAATGTCAGAGAGAAGAGTCTGGAGGTGATCTCATGGGCAATGATAGCTTGTATGGGAAGTGGTCCTAGCTTTGTATGGGAAGACAGGGCATATCTGAATGGGTTAAATGGAGAGGTCTCCTAAAAGGACTACTTAACAAAGATCTGTGGTCAGGATTAAAGGAAGCCAACTAGGAATGGTAAAACACCCAGGAGCCAACAACAGTAGGGAGCTGTTCAAGAGTAGAGCCATTACAGAAAGTTCTGGAATAGAGCCATCCTAGGCTTGAAGTTCAAGAGTAGAGCCATTACTGGAAACTGGATAGAGCTGTAGCTTAAGAGAGCATGACCTTCCAGTAACTGTGGCCTTTCTTTCTGTCTATTTGCTTTAATTGATATAAAGGATATATTTTTCTGAGTTTGTATTTCTGTGTTATAGTTTCAAGTTTTTAGTGTTTCTTCCCCTTTTTCTTTATCCATATTTTCTTTGTTTTGTGCTACAAATTTTAATTTGAAATGTCTATCCATTTTTTAAAAATTGAGGTACAAATGACATATAACATTATATTAGTTTCGGATGTTCAGCATGATTTAGTATTTCTACTTTGAGGAATGATCACCACAATAAGTCTAGTTAACATCTGTCACCATACACAGTTACAAAGAATTTTTCTTGTGATAAGAACTCTTAAGATCTACTCTCCTAGCAACTTTTCAAATATTCATAGTATTATTAACTATAGTCATCATGTTGTACATTATATCCCCATGAATTATTTATTTTATAAGTGGAAGTTTGTATCTTTTGACTCTCTTCAACCCATTTTGCTCACTCCCTACCTCTTGCCTCTGGTAACCACCAATCTGTTCTCTGTATCTATGAGGTTTTTTAAAAAATTTAATTTATTCATTTGATAGAGAGGGGGCGAATGAGAGAGAGAGCATAAGTGGGGGCAGGGGGAGTGGCAGAGGGAGAAACAGGTTCCCCACTGAGCAGGGAGCCTGACATGGGGCTCAATTCCAGGACCCTGGGATCATGACCTGAGCCTAAGGCAGAAGCCCAACTGACTGAGTCACAAAGGCTCCCCTATCTAATGAGCTTAAAAAAATTCATATAAGTGAGACCATACAATATTTTTCCTTCTCTGTCTGACTTATTTCATGTAGTATAATGCCCTTAAGTTAGATCCATGCTGTCACAAATGGTAAGATGTCATTTTTTATGGCTGATTAATAGTGCACTGTATAGTTTCTTTTCTTTTCTTTTTATTTTGGAGAGAGAAAGAGAGAGTGAGCGCAAGCAGGGCATCAGGGAGGGGCAAAGGAAGAGGGAGAGAAAGAATCTCAAGCAGGCTCCATGTCCAGCACGAAGTCTGATGTGGGGCTCAATCTCATGACCCTGAGCTCATGACTGGAGCCAAAATCAGGAGCTGGAAGATTAACTAACTGAGCCAACTAGGTGCCCCCCTGCAACGTTTTTTTAGGCAGAGAGAGAGCTTGGAGGAGGGAGGGCTGAGAAAGAGGGAAAGAGAGTGTCTTGAGCAGGCTCCACTCCCAAGCACAGAGCCTGACTCAGGCCTCAATCTCACAACCCTGAGAACATGACCTGAGCCAAATTCAAGAGTCAGACACTTAACCAACTGAGTCAGCAAGGCACTCCCTGTATTTTATATCCATTTTAAAATTGAGATATAATTCTCATATCATAAAATTCACCCTTTTAATATGCACAATTAAATGGTCTTAGTATATTTGCCAAGTTTTGCAACCACCACCATCTACCTCAAGAATGTTTTTACTACCCACCAAAACCCCATACCCATTAGCAATCACTCCCCATTTTCCTCTCCCTCGAGTTGCTAAAAACCAGCAGTCTATGTTCTCTTTGAATATGGCTTTCAACAGAGGAACAAAACCACTACCAAATTTCTGCTCAGCTGGGAGGAGCTGATGAAATAAATATTCCAACTTCTCTTTTCCTCCCTACTCTGATCTCCAGCTGGTGCCTCCTATTGGCTGAAATAAACTGGAAGTCAGATGTCAATAAGGCCTCATTTGTGCAGTCCATTGATGCAGCATCCAGAGGCATAGAGCAGGATGAAGGGTGGAGAGGGAATCTGGAGGGATATAGAGGGAAAACAGAGTGCCTAAAAGTCCTATAAATTCTTGATGAGAAGATGCTGGGAAGAGAATGTAGTGAGAGATAGAACTGGAAAGTAAGGAGTGTGCAATCCTGGTATAAGGAACTGGGACTCCATGGTGAAAAAAAAAGAACCCCCTGGGGATAATGGGTCTATTTAACATAACAGAATCCAGGGGTCTGAAGTTCACAGTAAGACTGTTTTCAATGTCCTTATGTAACAAAAGATTAATCATGTATCCTTTCATTTTAATTTTTAAATGGCTTCTGGAGACCCAAGAAAATGATTCATCATCCATTATTCATATTTCATTTCATTCTTATCTGTATCAGTGTGACTTTGTATACATGACATTGAGGATTGCATTTATCCTTTCTTTATGGTACCCTATAAATAAATATAAAAGCTTATTTTCTAACTATATGATGGGAGCCTATACAAATAGATTTGTCTTGTATTTACTTAAAAACTGATTTAGTTTTGCAGTATAATTTGGCCTTATCTTCAAGGCCACTACAATCTATAACAAAAATAGTTTTCCTTAAAAGGAGAAAAATGAATGTTACTCAAATGTTTCAGTCTCTTGAGTTGATTACATTTCTTGGTGTGCTGGTCAAAAGCAAATATAACTCAATATTTTCCAGAGTCAGTCTTATGGTTACATTAAATTATCCTTAGGTCCCTTTAAAAATTCTATTCTGACAAGAAGACCTTTCCTTTGTGTCAATTGAATTCTCCCCCCATTCATATTTAACAATTTATCTAAGTCATTTGGCATAACTATTAAACATGTTTTATTATTAAAGTTAGTAACTTAAAACTTGAATAAGGTTTTCTTTCCAGAAGCTCATATAATAAATGCCCATCTGAAAAATAATAGGATGTTGTTTTCTTCATCCACATATGTTTTGTATATACTATTCATCTTTGAAAATACATTTCTCTTTCTTTTCTTTTCCTAAATCAATGTGAAATGTTGAATACAAATTATAATCCTCTCCTTAGAATGATTAAGGAGGCTATTATATAAATAGCTTCATGTGATTGTGATAATGAAAGCATTTATACAAGAATAACAACTTAAATCTATTGGAGTCCTTGAAGTTTATATAGCCCTGTAACCCATGTCATTGGATTCTTGCTACAACTAGGGGCGGTAGACAGGGAAGGTGAAATTGTTTCCCATTTTGCTGAAGGGGAGACTGGAGCTCAGAGAATTAATAATTTGTCTGATTGTAGAGCTAATAAGCAGGGGTGCTAGAACTTGAATATATATCTTCTAAATTTTCAAATAATATCATGTGCCATAGATGCATAAACCTGGAGGGACACAAGTGGATTTATGACAGATAAACACGTTTTTTAAAAAAATCTCTGTTGATGGAGATTCCACCCATTTTGTCTTTGCCTGGTGCAACAGCTAGCCATTTGGCAAAAATGCCCATCATTCATATATCCTAGACCAGAGCCCCTATATGGTTGTCCTGGATGGAAATAAAGATATGATGGTTTGTCATATTTTAGAAAATGAACTTTATTTTCTTGAAGGCAACAGTTAAATTGTCCTTTAACGTTCTCATCTGAAGTGAACTGATCCCAGCATCTTGGTCTCCAAGAACCTGGAGTTGGGGGCGGGGAGAGGGAGATGGAGAGGAAACACCTTTGATTCTCCAGCTGAAAATGTTCATTCTATTCAACTTTTTTTAAGCATTTAAAAACTTGTTAGGATCACCCCCTGGCCTTCTACTCTCTCTATTATTCTTTCTGCTCATCTTCATCTTCCTTGATTTTTCTTTTTGTTCTATACTAATGTGATATCATACTATAGCTTTAATCAGATTGATTTGGGTACTATCATCCTGGCTCTCTCTAGTAAGATTTTCTTTTGCCTTACAACCTACTTTTGCCTGAAATTAATATACACTATTATTATTTGTTCATATTTACCTATTTGTATAGCAATTTCTATGTTTACTATTTTTTCTTGTATCTTATACCTTCCTTCTGGAGTCATTTTCCTTTTTCCTGAAATAGTCTTTCACTCTAAGTTTTATTTTTCTGGATGTTTCATTCTTTATTCCTTTCTGGATATTTCATTGTTAGTAAACATTCTCAGTTTGTTTGTCTAGAAATACATTTATTTCACTCTTTTTTTTAAGAACTTGCAGATACATAATTCTAGGTTGACAGTTACATTCCCTCAGTATACTGAACAATTCATTTCACTGTCTTCTCTTCCTTTTATTATTGCTAAGAATTCAGCTGTCCATCTAATTGTTGTGACTTAATAATTTTTTAAATTGATTTCTGACTGATCTCAAGGTCTTTTCCTTATTCTTTAGTGTCTTTAGTTTCACTTTAAGAACAATTTATTTATGTGTGGTAATTTTTCCATTCATTTTTGGATTTCACCATGGTTTCTGATTCTGATGATTCAAGCTTTTCATCAATTCTGAAAAATTTTAGCCATTGCTTTTCAAAAATCACTGCTCCTGAAATCTGTTATTTCTTTGAAACTCCCACTTGACATGTGTTAGATCCCCTCTCTGTATCCTCCATGTTTCTTCCCTTTCATGTTTTCAAATTCTTTGTTTTTATCTGCTGTTTTCTAGAAAACACTTTTGGTTTATCTTCCAGTTTATTAGTTATCTCATAAGTTATACCTAATATCACATTTAAAGAGCTCATTGACTTTTAAGTGTGAATTATTATAATTTTCATTTCATGATATTCTATTTGGTTCTTTTTTTTTTTTCTTTTTCCCCTTTTTATTTATTTATTTATTTTTTTTTTCAGCGTAACAGTATTCATTCTTTTTGCACAACACCCAGTGCTCCATGCAAAACGTGCCCTCCCCATCACCCACCACCTGTTCCCCCAACCTCCCACCCCCGACCCCTCAAAACCCTCAGGTTGTTTTTCAGAGTCCATAGTCTCTTATGGTTCGCCTCCCCTCCCCAATGTCCATAGCCCGCTCCCCCTCTCCCAATCCCACCTCCCCTCAGCAACCCCCAGTTTGTTTTGTGAGATTAAGAGTCATTTATGGTTTGAGTTACTTATTTCTTACTATTTGTTTCTATAACTGTTAAGCATAATTAATACACCTGTTCTAAGTCTGACAATTCTAATATCTGAAGTGTTTGAGTGTCTTATTCTATTACTCATTGCCACTCCCGGCTCTTACTTAAGCATACCTTATTTTGTCGTATACTCTGTGATTTGTGTTTGCAAATCATTATATCCATTATAACTTTAGCTAAAGGAAGACTTTGAGGTGTGTGTTGATCTTCTTTTCCCCCAAGCAGATTAGCATTGCTTCCACGAGAGATACTTGAAGTCACCAACTTCGAACAACTTTAAATAAATTCCTGTCCTGAGGTGTTTGGATTATGGAGTTAGGATTACAAGTCTATATGATGTTTTCCTGTGGTTACAAATTCTCAAATAGTGTTTTAACTCCATTAAAAGTCAAGTTTTGGATAGGCAGTGCTTCTGTGTTCTCTCTCCTTTTGTATGGCTTACAGACAGGGTCTTCACGTAGACCATCTACCTTGCCTGGGCTCTAGGCTTCTATCTATTCTCTCTGTCCTCAGCCCCAGTCCATGGTGCCCTTAAAACTGAAGCCATTAGTCTTGGGGATCAGAAGATACTTTAGAGTAGCTCCTGTCTTTAGCATTTGAATTTTACTCTGGATTCATGTGCTCTTGTTTTGGGTCTCAAAAATTTCTCTCAGTTCATGGCTGGTTCAACTTTACATTTATAAACACATTTCATCCACAAATCCCAAGTGTTTTATATTGAGAGGTTTTTCAGTCTATCCAATCTTATTTATTGCTTGAATTAGCACTCTGCAAATATTAATACTGGTAATCCTTTGACATGGCTCTTGAAGTTAATCTTCAAAGACAACTGCCCAATGAACCATACTTTCTAGTATTCACACCCTAGAGAAGTCTCCTTCCACACTGAAACTGAACTGGCCATATGTAACCAGTAAAATGCAGCAGAAGTGACACAATATGACTTCTAAACCCATGTCATAAGTATGCTTGCAGCAGCATCTCCTTTGTTATCTTGGGATGCTCACTGTTGGAACATAGGTTTTCATAACCGAGGCACCAAAGTGGAAGAAGCCCAAGCCTCAGGGAAAGGCCATGTGTGGATCTTTTAGTTGGCCATTCCAGCTGAGTTCCCATCCAGTACCCCATACCCAATATTAAATATGAGTCATGTAAGTAAGCAATCTTGGAAGTATGACCCAACTGAGTCCTCAGATAACTCAACCTCAGCTTCCATATAACACCTTTGAGAGATCTCAAACCAGAATGTCCAGATGAACCCACTCAACCTATGAAACCTAGTAATATATTGTTGTATTAAACCATAAGTTATTACTGTCATACATTACTTAACAACAGTCAAATCTTTTTGGATTAAGAGCCATTTTATCTCTTTTTTTTTAAATAAAGATTTATTTATTTGAGAGAGACAGAGAGAATGCATGAGAAGAGAGAAGAAGAAGAAGACTCCCTGCTGAGCAGGGAGCCTGACTTGGGGCTCCATTCCAGGACCCTGAAATTATGACCTGAGCTGATGGCAGACACTTAACCAACTGAACCACCCAGGCACCCCCATTTTATCTCTTTGAAGTGGCTTTGCAAATCTATGCGCTAATATGCTATATTGATATTATAGGTCACTTTAATTTCCAAATTTTTAGAAGGGGAGCACCTAATTCTTGTTTTCATATATGATCTACACACATCATTTTACAACTATATGTATATGACAGTCACATAGATAATTAAAATAGAGAATATTTACTCAAGCTATTAATTATTTAAATGTGAATGACATTTGGAAACCTTAGAAGATAATATAGGAACACATCTTCATAATATCAATATTGATACTTTTTATATTACAAGACAAGGATTACAAAAATTATAAGGTAAAAATGAATTTTTATTACATTGATAATATCAAGAAAATGAAAAGCTATCAATTGGAAAAGATATTTGTAAAACATACAATGAGCAAATCATGTTTATAAGAAAGATTTTAAACAGAAGCACCTGGGTGACTTAGTTGATCTGATTCTTGATTTCGGCTCAGGTCATGCTCTTGGGATTGTAGGATTGAGCCCCATGAGTATGGAGTCTGCTTGAGAGTCTCTGCCCCTGTCCCCTCCTCTCTCTTTCTCTCTCTCTCTCAAATAAATAAATAAGTAAAATCTTAAAAAAAATTTTTGCACATAAATAAGGAAAAGGAAACAACCTAATTGAATAGTTTTCAAAAGAAATGTATTTTATAGGTAAAACACAAATGGTCAGTAAACACATTGAAATGGCACTCAAGGTCATTACTAGTTAGGTAAATGCAAACTAAAACCACAGTGAGATGCTGGTTAATAGTCTCTGGATTGGCTAAAATTTAAAAATCTGACAACATCAACTATGAGTGAGGATAAAAAGAAATTATAACTTTCTTATGCTATAGCAAGAGCGCAAATTATTACAACACGGTAGGAAACAATTTGGCATCATCTAATAAAATTGAAGCTGTGCATACCTTAGGACTCAATAAATTTTCCTCCTCTAAATATGCATCTGTACAGTAGAAGAAATGTGTAATAATACTATGCAGTATTATTTATCATAGCAAAAAATCTGGAATTAACCCAAAAGTCTATCAGCAGTAGAATGGATGGGTAAATTGTGGAATGCTTACAGAATGAAGCAGTGTAGTGTGAAAATAAATGAATTCTTGCTATGTATAATAACATAATATTGATCAAACAAAGCAAGCCACAGAATACTATCTCATTCAACCGAGGTACAGTTTAAAGATTATTTATTTATTTATTTGACAGACGGAGATCACAAGTAGGCAGAGAAGCAGTTAGAGAGAGGAGGAAGCAGGCCCCCTGCTGAGCAGAAAGCCTGACGGAGGGCTCGATCCCAGGACCCTGGGATCATGACCTGAGCCGAAGGCAGAGGATTTAACCCACTGAGCCACCCAGGAGCCCCAGAGGTACAGTTTAAAACATGAGAAATTAAACAACATGTGTGTATGTTTGTGTCTGTGTGTTAGAATAATAAATCAAAGCAAGAAAATGGTAACATAATATTCAGGATAGAAGTTAATTTAAGAGATGGAATATTTCACATATATATTTTTATAAGCATAAAATGTTTATAATATACCATTTTCAAAAACCAATGGCTATGTCAATTATTAGTGGAGTTGATTAGAAAGGGAGCAAAAAAAAAGAAGTCTGAGAAATCAAATTGCAATCTAAGAAATGAGTAATGAGAACAGATAATATAAATATTCAGTTTCACAAATGGGCATTATGAAGTTGGAGATGGCTCCACCAGTCTATTTGAGATAGGTTCTACTCAACGTTTTCACATCTCAACCATTCAGTCAGATCCTATTAGTCTAACGTCATATTTATCATGAAGCCTTCCCAGGCAATGTGCACCCAAGATGCTTATACGCTGCTTAGCCAATATGGGTTACTTGGTAGCTCGATAGCTGTATTTTCATTCTGGTTTATATGTCAGGCTCTTGGGTATTATAGAGTTAATATGTCACATCCCTAATTAGTAACATATTTGGGACACTGATGAGATTAATTTTGTGGACCTGCCCATATAAGAACCAGAGTTTACACTGTGCAGAACAGATCGGTGAATGCTATGTTTTGAAGCCCTTGAGTGTTAGTAAGCTGATTTCCTCAGATGATACCCTGGCTGTGAGGCCCACTTCTACAGTATTTATTTTTCTTATCTTCACATATGGATCATAAGTCCCTAGAGGGTAGAAATAATATCTTAAATTTCTTTATCTCATCTTTATAGATGTATATAGTACTTTGTGTATAGTAAATGCTTAATTATTATTTGCTGACTGGATGATTGGCCGGAGTGTTGATAATGTATGCACTACCCTGTTAGGTTTTATGCTGTGCTTTACAACAACAGTAAAAATGTCATCATTGAGGAGCACCTGGGTGGTTCAGTTAAGTGTCTGTCTTCGGCTCAGATCATGATCCCGGGATTCTGGGATCAAGTCCCACGTCAGGCTCCCTGCTCAGGGGGCGTCTGCTTCTCCCCTCCCTCAGTGTGTGCTCTCTTTCTCTCTCTAGCTCTCTCTCGCTCTCAAATAAACAAATAAAATCTTGAAAAAAATGTCATCATTCAATATAATGAATGGAACTACACTTCAACTACAAAATGCTAGTTACCTACAGATGTAAAATTACTGCTATTGTTCAAGTTAAAATAATTCACTCCTTCAAAATCAGCTTCTTTTCAGTCTTCTGCGAACCAAGAGGCATTTTGTGGGGAGGGGAGATAAACATTAATAAAACGAATTACAAAACTTTAAAATTTGAGAACTCTTTGGAGGACATTTTCAGCAAGGGTATCATGATAATGAAGGTGGGGTTGAGAGAGTTTTCATGTCAGTTGTAGAACCTAGAAGATTCTAAGACAAGTGATACTGTAACAATCTTATTATTATTCATTATTTTCATTTTTAGAATTGTAGCAAAGGAGGAACTTTTCTAATACATTCAAGTGAGATTACATTTGATTTATCCTCCAAATTACTGTTTGCCCACTTGATGTTTATGAAAAGAAATGCTGCATTTCTCACCTTAGCCAACGGAGAAGCAATCACTTGTATGAATCATCGCTGGAAATAGAAATTGTTTCAAGTGCTGGACACATTTGCGATCTGTGAACACTGAACACTAATAAGCAAGAGTGTTCCAATCCCAAAATGATTTTTCTGACTTTTAAGTAGTTTAATCCAGAAATGCTCTGGATAGACATCCAATTGTCTGCATGAAACCTGGAAGAAAAGTGATTTCATATTAAGACTTCACGGCCTTGAAGCTTGCCTCTCTGCATGCTGAGCATCTTTATCCATTCCAAAAGATAAAGGAGAGAGGCAAACTGGATTTCTAAAAATGAAAGAGAATAAATGCAGGGCGAATCAGCTCTTTGGCATCCTTGCTCTGTGGATAATGCTGGCCATTGAAAACTGCTATAAATTCATCAGTACTAGTGCTTCTGGCAGCCTGCACAAATCAACATGAACTATGCTTCGGTTTTCACCTTACATTTTAAATGCCCATCCTCCTAGCAACTTATTTAATCCAACAAAGTGGCTCTAGAGTGTTCCTTTCATTTCTAACACAAGCATTGCAAGGGGATAAAGAACATATAGACCAGTGAGTGGCCGTGAAAGTTAAGAGCGATTTGTTGACCCTGCAGTGGTAGGTTAGAGATCTCAGACTCAAGAGGTAGACTCACTACCTGATTCCTGAGATATTACATATATCAAACAATGGCAGTCTCTAATTACTTATCTCACAAGCCACATGATTTAACAAATATCATATCAAACAAATATCACACCCCCATATCAGAGGATTTCCTCATCCAGAAATTCATTCTGATCCAGGGCCCTATAGTAAGAAAAGGGTATGTTTGAGGCAAGAGAATCTCTCTTAAAATTCAGAAGGTGCATTTTATCAAGATGAAATTGACTTCATTGTTCTCTGTCAGGAAGCATCCTCAAGAAACTAAAGATATTGTAAAACAACCTTTTGCCCTCTCTGATTTGCCACAAACCTCTACTTCTTGGGGGGCATCAACTGGAGATTAACAAACCCTTTCTTAATTCTATTTCTTTTTAAATGGAGGAAAAAAATGTCCATACTTGAGGATGATCATCTTTCTGCAGGAAGACCCATAAGAGTTCACAAGGAAACCTGACATAGGATATTGATATATTAGATATCTTTGAACTCCTTCACTAAGGAAGTCAACTTTGAGACTCTTAATATTGGGCTTTTCATTTGTTATTTCTGGGTAACTGGATCTCAATATAATGGAGACCAAAATCCTCAAGAAAGGGCACTAGCCTGGTGGTGAGTATTAAGGAGGGCGTGTATTGCATGGAGCACTGGGTGTGGTGCATAAACAATGAATCTTGGAACACTGAGAAAAATAAAATTAAATTTAAAAAAAAGAAAGGGGGCACTTATTACAATGGAATAATAAACATAGCAATTAAAAATAGCTTAAAATAGGTATATAGTAGGGTTTTCAGTGACTCAGAAATAAGATCAGTCATACATATGATGAGAAATAAGTCTGTTTACTTGGGTAGTGAATATAGAAAGTATGACTATGTCACTTAATAATCATGTGAATGTGGGACAATTGATCAGTGTACATGAACTTTAGATTCCTCATTGGGAAAAAAATGGTGACTAATCTTTGTTCTGCCTGCCACGTAGTATGAGTATTTTAAAAACTGTAAAGCATTTTATATGTTAGAAGTTTCTTGGTTTTAGTAAATGATACTGATTTTTCAAACAATGCTGCTGTTCACAAGACATTTGTTTATATCTATTTAAAAATTTTAATATGTAGGATCATATAGACCAAATATTATGTTGATCTTTATGACATTATAGGATGGGTCAGAATCTTCTCATTGCTCTGATAAGAAGAGTACAAAATGAGGGTGCCACATGCCTCAACAAGTTGTAATTTGGTGATTTAGAAGCATAGGTGCTTTCCACTTCAGGATTCCATTGCATTGCAAATAAGACCTTTTCTAAGCTCCCAAGAGTTACTGTGTTTGAAAGCAGAACTGCCCAGGGATAAAGTCAAAACATGAATTTTAGCAGCCAATAGATGCTAAGAACTTAGCTATGATTTCATATGACTTTCAAGAGCATTTCATATAGTAGTATTTTACATAGCAATGTTATCATCTATAATTTACATATGATGAAAATGAGGCTCAGTGGGATTAAATGGCTTACCCAAGGTCACGTAATTGATCAGTGTTAGAGTTGGAATTGGAATCAAGGATATCAGATTCCTAGTCTCTTACTTGTACTTTCATCTCATGCTATAGACTCATGAGCCACTCAACTTGGTTTCCTGTCAAATAATCATAGTTCTTCATTTGTTAATTTCATGTAACAATTTTTTACAAAACTATACTTATTTAAGTATACTGTTCTGTTTAAGCAGACTTCTGGATGCATTTTAAAAATTGTATCCTAATCATCATCAAAACCATTGTTATTATTGTCATTATCAGGGAATGTAGGAGGGTACAATGATGGTCTAATAACAGATGCTGTCCCTGTCCATTACAAAGTTCATCATTTAAGCAATTGACGATACATATGTATCCATGCAATGGTAACAAGCTCTTTGACTCAGAGTTGCTGAGTACTAAGGAAGACTATCATAGGGAGAGTTGACAGGTCAACTGTCAAGGCCTTCTTGAGGAAATAACATTTGGGCAAAGACTTGAAAAATAAGTTGATATTAACAAGACAAAATGAGAGGCATAAGCATTCCTTGGGATTAAGCAATAAGGTAAGCATGAGGGACTAAAAAGACACCAATATTGCTATAGGGGAAGAAATGAGATGAGTAGGGCACGAGGTGAAGGACAATAGAGGCATGCCAGACCATGTGGAACTTTCAGGTCACATTAGGTAGCTTTGTTTTTGTTTTTGTTTTACCCAAAGATCAGTTGAAAGCCACAGTGTTAATCAGGGCATATGATATAATCATATTTTTGACTTTTAAACAACTACTCTGGCTAGAGTGTATAGAACGAGGTGGAGGAGGATAAACTATTGGATCAGGTAGACTAGTAAGGCAACTATTGTATTGTATTGCTACAATACAGAGAAGAGATAAGGAATGCTCAGCTGGGGTTGTGGAGGGTGAGATGGAGAGAAATGGGCAGATTTTGGAAACATATGAGGGATGAAGTCAATAGGGCTTGATGAAGAACTAAATATGGTGGGTGCTGGAGAAGGAGTCTTAGAGATGATACCTTGGCTTTTGGTTGGCAACAATGAAACAGCCACAGTAGAATAGGAATGGATTTGGAGGAAGTATTAAAAGTTTGGTTTTGACACGGGGAATTTGAGGAGCATTTGAGACATTCAGCGGGAATTGTTTAGGAAGCAATTTGATATAAAGATCTGGATAGAATATATATATATATTTGTGTGCCATCTGTGTAGGAGAGTAACAGAAGGCATATACATGCAAAATATTGTCTAAGAGAGTATTGTATGAGAAGAAGAGAAAACCTAGAATGTAGCCTTTAGGAAATCTAACTTTTATAAGCCAGGTAGAGTAGGATATGCCTGCCAAGAAGACAGAATAGGAGTACACTGTATCATGAAATCAAGGAAGGAATGCACTTCAAGAGAGCAGGATGGTGGTTGCTAGGGACAGAGAAGAGGAGGGAAATGGGGGAGTTGTTAATCGATGGGTATAAAGTTTCAGTGATGCAAGATGAATAAGTTCTAGAGATCCACTATACAATATTGTGCCTATGGCTAACAATATTGTATTGCACACTGAAAAATCTGTTAAGAGAATAGATCTCATGTTAAATGTTGTTACCACAATAAAATAAAAATAATTTTTAGAAAAGAAGGGAAAAGAGACCAATAATTTTCAGGGCCAAGGAAATGTTAAGTAGGATGACAACAGAAAAATATCCTTTGGCCTTAGTTACAAGGAATTCATTGTAAGACTTAGTGGGAGCTGTTTCTGTGGATTGATAGAGCTGGAATCCAAGTTGAAAAGAGCTGAAAAAGTAAAACAAGGAGACTGGGACACCTGGCTGGCTCAGTTGGTTAAGTGTCTGCCTTCAGCTCAGCTCATGATCCTGGAGTCCCGGGATCTGATCCAGTCCTGCATCGCATCAGGCTCCCTGCTCAGCCAGGAGTCTGCTTCTCCCTCTGCCCTTCAGCGTGTTTGCGTGCTCTCTCTTAAATAATAAAAAAATAATATAACAAAAAATCTTTTAAAAAAATGAGGATGCTGGGGCGCCTGGGTAGCTAAGTGGGTTAAAGCCTCTGCCTTCGGCTCAGGTCATGATCTCAGGGTCCTGGGATCAAGCCCTGCATTGGGCTCTCTGCTCAGCGGGGAGCCTGCTTCCCTTCCTCTCTCTGCCTGCCTCTCTGCCTACTTGTGATCTCTCTCTCTCTCTCTCTCTCTCTCTGCCTGCCTCTTTGCCTATTTGTGATCTTTGTCTGTCAAATAAGTTTTAAAAAATTGAGGAGGCTAGACTAGCTCCCCTTTAAAGTGCCTTCCAACTTTAAAATAGTAAATGCTGTGATTTCATGCTGCTGGCCAGAGCTTCTCTTTGTCACAGGTTTCCCTACTCACCCTACTCCTGGCTAATAAGAAGACTCTACCATTGAATGAAATAATTTGCAAAGACCGTATTACTTTAAGCACCATTACAAGCTCAAACAAACTTGGGACAAATCATTCTCTTCTACATTTACATACGTATTTTTTCTTTTCTTTTTCCTCTTTATTTATTTATTTATTTGACAGACAGAGATCACAAGTAGGCAGAGAGGCAGGCAGAGAGAGAGGGGGAAGCCGGCTCCCTGCTGAGCAGAGAGCCCCATGCTTGGCTCTATCCCAGGACCCTGAGATCATGACCTGAGCTGAAGGCAGAGGGTTAGCCCACTGAGCCACCCACGTGCCCCTATTTTTTCCTTTTGAAAAGAATCTTGAACACAAAAAATTCTTATATGATTTTTCCCATAGCACCAGTTGAAGAAATATATTTCCAAGAATTGGTTTTATTTTTTGGGTCAGGACTGCAGGGATAAAATCAGGCCTAGAGTTTCCATGTGGATGAATTTGGAAGTGAGCAGATTCGAAGCTGCAGTCCAGGGATGTCTCACACTACACTATACTATTTTCCTTTTAAATTGAATCACCTTTTCTGGGCTTTGAGAACTAAGAGAACACATCCAAAGAATTGATTTTGTATGTAAGCAGAATGCTTGGGCACTTGCTGCTTTTCATCTAAAGAAAGATTCCTATATTCTCACTCTCTTGGTAGGAAAGAAATCTAATAAAAGATCATATAGACCATTGCTACTCAGAGTGAGATCAGTGGACCAGCAGCATCAGCTTCAGCTAGGAATTTGTTAGAAATGCAGAATTTAAGGCACCACCTCAGACCTACTAGATCAGAATATGCATTTTAACAGGATCTTCAGGTGATTTATATTAACATTAAGAAGTGAAAAGAACTTGTGATTTTTTTCTCAGAACCTACTTTTTAAAAATATAGAATCCTTTGTTACTCTGCTATGATATTTAATTAATCCAAGGACAGATTAGTCATTTATGGACTAAAAACTAATCATTTTGTTTTAAGATTAAGACCTGCAGTAGAGTGCCAAGGTGACTAAAGAGATATATTTTACAGGCAAATAGCTCATGGTAGAACACATATTGTTCATTCTCCTTACCAGAAGCTGCTAATTACTTGCATTGGACTATTTACTTTTCCTCTTTTAGTAATAAGAATATTTGTAAATTTACTTTGAAATAGCAAGATTACCTGTCATGATTTTGTATAGGTTTTATAAACTTTCACTATTTTCTGTCTCCTTAGCCAGTTTAGGAGAATATCTACACTTTATTGCATGGCCCTCCTTGGTGATTAACATCTGGAATGGACAGATGAAAACTCAACCCTCAGTCTCACCCTTCTTTTCTGTTTCTTACGTGAAACCCTACTCTAACCTTAAATCAGGGCAGAAAAAGATTGCTACTGCCCCCTGCTGGCCTGTTTTATTTTTCCTCCTCTACAAATTGAATAGGATGCCCAAGGATTTTGAGCCGCGGAAGAAAAGCTCAGCGGAAGGGACTTTCCCTAGTAGAGAGGTAGAGATCCTTTGGGAACAGGCGGCTAAAATCAAAAGAAAATACTCAAGGGGCAAAGAAGGCATAAAGGGCTTCTAAATTAAATTATTGATCTTCATGAGCCTTTTTCTGCACACGGACTTGTCTATGCCAAGGGAATGTCCCCTTCTCTGCAACACAGGACTCCTCTTTTGCCTTTAGGTTCCACTGACAAGGAGTGAACTACCCACTCCCCTATTATAATTTCAGTACTCTGGATTCTGTTTTCTGCTTCCCCCAATTCCCCTTTCCCACTTCTTCACCGTATTCCCTTTTCTGCTTCAAACTCCCGTCCCGCCCACCTACCAACAGACTCTCATTTCTAGGGGTCAGACCCTAATCTCCTTCACCTTCCCTGTCTACCCTGATCTCTGTTCTCTCCTGATTGTCATCGCATCCCCCTTTAGCACCCTTTCCGTGAACAGAAAGCCACTCTTTGCCTTTGAACATCAGGCTTGTCCCCTCTTGAATGCCTCTCCCCGACCCCCGCCCCAAGCGACTGAAAAAGGAAACATGCGCACTTCAGAGCTAGGAGCTGTCCGAGTGCTGAAATTTATAGGCTGGGTAAGATCACGTCTCCCGTCTCTCTGTAGCTCTCATTCCAGCACAGGATCTCAGCAATTTTGCCCTCTTCCCCCGTGCCCGCTCTAGCGCGCAGAGTCCTTTCTTCTCTCTCATTTACAACTTCTTTTAAGAAGAGAACATTTTCTAGAGAAAAGGGATTTGCTAAACAGAAAGGACATAAAACAAAAGCCACAGCAACCCGACTTCCAGCATGGCATTGTCACCAGCCCCCTTTGCATGGTGATGCGATTAAGGTAGCGGCATTTTTATTATTCAGGAAAAGCAGCTGGGGAATCCATCAGTTCTAAGGCTTTGTCTTTCCTTGGTTAACTGATGGTCCTGAGCCCCGCTTTGACCTGACCATGATGCCTAGGACTGGCACTTTTTGTTTTTTCTCAGCAAACTGTACAAACCCAAATCTCTTTTTGATTTTCAAGGAAACTAGATTCCTGCCAGATTTTGAATCTGGACAATAAATAGATACTTTGTCCTAGCTTCTTTCTGGAATCATTTCGGAGATATTTTCCACAAGCATCACAGAAACAGGAATGAACCGGCAGCTAGTGAACATTTTGACAGCCTTGTTTGCATTTTTCTTAGAGACAAACCACTTCAGGTAGGTGAAACGACTTTGCATGCTGATATTTTCCCCCATGAAAACTGTTTGAAAGAGAACGTGTCATACATTTTTATCTATTTTTCTATGCCCTGTACCATATTATTTTAATTTTGAAGAGGAGAGTTATATTTCTTTTGTTCTTTTAAAAGGCGTAATTATGGTGGGAGGGTGGTAAATTTTCAAAGGCAAGTTTTATGATCCATAACCCCACTCTATGCATTTCAACACATTTTCACAGGCAATGTGATATTAAGGAAGTCTAATGAGTTGCATGCTCTTTACATTTCTATATAATGATGATTTTTTTTTTGCTTTCAAATTTCTCTGAAAGTCATTTAAAATGGTTATTGGATGCAATGTTTCTCATATGGTGGAAGTGATTGGATTAATTTACAAGGAGCATGCTCATTTTATATAAAATATAAAAGAACCCTAATTCGTAGTCAACTTGAAACTTCTATTGTATTTCAGCAACTAGATGCATACCATGAGCACTACAATTCAGGAAATTTCTTGAAACATCAAAAATATTTAAAATCTAATTTTACCACTATGTTCCATTGCTCAGTATATTTGGAAACTGAATGCCTACCAAAATTTAATTAATATGACATGTTTGTATTTATCTCTGCATGAGAAATGGACTATCCATAATTAAAATAAGTGGCAAATCATTATTTGCAGGTGTGTATTTTCTACCTAGTTTATAAGTTGTCAAATCAGTTTATACTTCAAATTATCAGATGATTACCAGTAAGTGAAATAGCCATCCTAATGGCAGAGGTTCTAAGACAGCATAGAGACAGGAGATGTTCATACAGCAAAGTGTAGGACTCTTCATTTAATTTTCACTAGATTTTATGGTATTTTTTTTACAGAACCAAGATAAATGGAACATATAGCTAATGTTACGAGTACTGGGAAAACCCACTATGTTCCTTTCAGGTTCACACCTACTATGATTAAGAAAAACCGTAGGCTGGGTTTCATTAGAAGCATCATCATCACCATCATCATCATCACCATCCTTACCACCACCACCACCACCACCATCATAATTAAATAAAACTTGATTAATCAGATGAATCTGCATATGGGAATGTGAGTATTTTTAGATGATTGTATCAATTTTTAACTCCTACCAAATGTTTAAATCCTCTGCACTTAATACTTTGCATTTAATACTACTTTGAAAAACTGGCAAAAATGTGGTGTTTTCTCAGTGACAGAATTAACAAGATTATTTGTTAAACTATTAAAAATAAAGCTTGTAAAATATTATGCCTTAGGGAAGAAATAGACATTCAGTCAACCACTATGTATTGTGAAAGAATTCATTTCACTACAAACCAAATAGGCTCTTTTTATAAGCCCTTTAAGGAAAATGAAAATATGAGAAATTTTCCAATCAACATTTAGTGTTTGTGATAATGCAGAAGAGAAAATGATTTAGAAGTTCTTTTTCATGACTACTTTACTGGAGAGTGAACAATTTAAATGCTAATATATAAATAACACCTGATAAAATAATAGAAGTACAGACACACTTATTGTTGACCTATTTTAGAATGAAGTTAAATTTCCAAGTGAAGCCTTTCTTTTAGACAATGCATTGAAAATTATTAATAGTTGATAGCTAGAATAGAATCTAGCAGGTGAGAAAATAAGCAATGGAATAATTAGTTCACTGTTTACTTTGTTCTGCCCATCTTATTATATGTTTCCAATAAAAAGTAGAGGATTTATATTCAGGGTTAAAATGCTGGAAGAATTGTTGAGAGTCATGGGGGGATGATTTTAAGACAATCACATTTTAGAAATTATCATCTTCATTTCTCTGATGAGTCCAGAAAGAAACAGCTTTAACTATAAGTCCATAAAATCTACAAAATAAGCTATGCATGTAGTATCATCTTAAACATCTTTATGGCTATAGTTTGGACATCTGGGAGATATGACTCAGGATTTCTAACTCTCATCATTTAAAGTTAACTTTAGAGAATGTACAAATTCTGAAGTTGACCAAAGAGTTTTTAATTTTCTGTTCCTTCGTACTAACATAACACATATGTTAACAAAACATGATGTCAAACATTCTGTGAGCCTTAGCTCTCAAGCATCGAGAATGAAATTGTTGCTAAAAAAAGTTGATGATGTGTTTAGGACGGCTTTCTGCAAAGACCATGACTCCAGGTCTGGAAAACAACCTTCGCAGACCCTATCACCTTCAGATTTCTTGGACAAATTAATGGGAAGGACATCAGGATACGATGCAAGAATCAGGCCAAATTTTAAAGGTAGGCTCCATTTAAATTTATGTTAAGCCTATGGGAAATCTAGGTTTTTGAATAATCTGAAATAAGTTATAAGGGCTTTTTATCATAAAATAATGTAGTATTCATTTCATCTGGCATTCTTTTGAGATAGCCAATTTAATAGTTTAAATTTTATACATTGTTTGCCTCTTTTGAAAACTTTCCTCATTAGTATTCTATTCCACAAAGAAAACTAATGTCAGAGATTATTGCTACATTCCCTTTTTTGATCCTAAGTGGGAGAATGACTGGAAATGACTCCAAGAGTAAATGATGGATTTGATTTATATGTGTGTCTACCAGGAATCACTCAAGATTCAATGATTATTCAAAATCTTTGGTTTCCGTTTTAAATACCTACTCCCAAAGTGAAGTTAGAATCTCAATATAAAACGTGCCATTTTACACACTTTCAGGCCTCTCTCATTTCTCAACATTGTGGCAAGAGGCTCTAATTGAATACAGCAGAACTTTTTGGTTTCCTTTTATTTAAACATTTTAATTGTTTATTTGAAATTGTTTATCTAAAATTAACAAATATAGAATTGTAAAGTGCACATGTCAAAGATGGTGGATACTTTCTTTGTTCAATTGGAAGCAAACCAAAAAGTTTGATATTTTTGTTTATTTAACGTTATAAAAATGTAATTAATCATCTGTAAAAATATTTATCTATTTGATTTATTTTTATGCTAAATAAGAACCAATTATTAATGAATGAATTATTTTTGATGTTTTAATTTCTAAATACACATTTTAAACAATTGCATTTTACCTTGTAATTTAAAGTAATGCATTGTGGAGTGCTTATAATATTTTACAAAAGAAGAATCTTATAATATTCTAGATATTATGTTGTAATTCCATTGCTTTGGTTTTGCTTATTAGTGACTTAATTGGATTGCTTTCTTTGAGTTTTGATTAATTTTTATTATTGGCAAATACGAGCATGAAAATTAAATTCTAGATTCATTTCAGCTTTAAATGCTACAACTCTGAATATACCCAGCTAAGGGCACATTTTATAAAGAGTTATGTCATAATTTTGACAAAACAAGTATTTCTGATTTATAGAGTATTTCCAAAAGAAACAACAGAACTAAATTCAAAGCTTGATATTCCTGAAAACAATTTTCATGCTCATCCCATTTCATACTAATTTTGTAGTCATTGCTTTGGAAGTCAATATTTGAAATAAAATCCTATGAGTAACATATTGAGAATGAGCTTTCAATGGGACCACTCATTCTTACATTTATTCACTTAGTCATTCAATAACTTCTGAGTCTGAACTATATGGGAAATCAACTACTGTATGCATTGAAAAGTTGAGAGATGAAACAGGTTTGGGTGCTATCGTCAAAAATTTTAGTGGGGAGGGCAGATGTTATATGAATATTTATAAAGTAATATATATTATGAGACAGAAATAGTTAAGTAGTTAAGAGTTAAGTAACATGAGGAAGTACAGATAAAATGCTACAGGATTCCAACAAATGAAGAGATGATTTCCTGTTAAGCTATTCATGGAAGGTTTCATAGAGAAGGCCCAGAGATGGAAAATCATTTCAAATTTATGTGGATCTTGTTTAATAGCAGCTATTATTCATTATTTTCTAGAAGTCACTTTTCGAAAGGGGAGAAAAGTGCAGAGTAATAAACAAACACCCATGTTGCCATTTGCTACTTTAAATGACCACATAGAATGAGCAATCACTTTCACACAGCTTTTTTTCTCATTCTTCTGGGGTTGTCACCCTTTGGAAACAACATTTCTCATGATCCTAAAGGATAAATAAATGGAGAGATTATCAAGTGTAGGAAAGCATGGCCATGTTTTTGAGATTTTTTTCACTGCTTAAAGACCTGAGCACAGGATGTTTTAAAGGCTTATAAAAGGGAAATGGGGTAGATATCCTTTAAGATTCGAACATTAATGGATTTCACTGAGTTTTGTCTCCCACTCCCTTTAACTCTCCTCCTCAATGAACCCTGATCCTCTTTCATAAATGTTATTTACATGAACCATTTATCGAAGGTTAATTACATAACAGCTCCCACAATTCTCTTTATTCAGAGAATCTTGGATCTTCCTGGATATAAAACATTCCCCATTATTTTAGAGTAAAATAATTCTCACTCCTTGGTATTCCCATGAAACTTCATATGTCTAATATGGTTCTTTTGCATATTTATGTTTTATCAACCCCACCCCACACTGCATCTGAGAGGAGAGGGTTGTATATAGAGTTATATATAGAGAGAGTTATATATATGCACACACAGACAAACACAAAGATGCACACATACACAATGTAGTTAAGGAAGTCATCATTTCTCTGGAATAAGGATATAAGGACCAAGAAAGAGAGGAAAATGTAGATCATTTATGAAGATTAGTGTGACCAATTAGTTGTAGTAGACATTGAGGGTAGGAACTTTTGAGGAACCAACCAGTGGTCACAGTGACTAGCAAAGATGATCTTAGTTGAGCTGAGGAGAAAGAAATAAAAGAGATCATAGGGAACTTGTAACAGTGAGGAGGCTAGGAAGAACACTATAGACTTACTGTAACTTACTATGGTTGATTAGCAATGTACCAATGAGAAATTTTATATAGTAGGTAGAAATGAAGGATGATTAGGAAATGTGACTGTATCTAGACAGTGACAGGCATGCTGTAAATGCTAAAAACCAAATGGCCATAAAAACAATGAACATGATGATGATGATGACTTTGAAAACAACAATAGTAATTAATAAGAGGACAGAAGGGCAAGATTTGACCACAAAAATAAAAGCAAGAGTGAAATATGGGTGGTTGAGGTACAAGGAATGGCTTTTCTAGATGTGTTATTAAATATTAGTTCTTCTCTGTTTTCCTTGCTGCCATACAGTGGCAAGGGAAAAGGAAATGCATACACATAATTTTTCTTATTGGAAGGAATCTTTCCTGTATACTTTCAAGTCATTAAAATATTTCATGTCTATTCCATATCCCTGATGGCCTCTGAAGGATGTCATAATGGGCATATACACAAGAAAGCCAATGTATGTAAGCTAGAAAAGGGGACCAGAAATGAATCAGACTTAGGCTCTGTAATTGAGAGCCATTCTTAGAAACTACAGGGAAAAAATAGCTTTTCTGATGTGCTGAAGCTCAAGTGTATAAACAAAGTCATGAGTCAGATTTGCCAGTTGCGTTCTATCTATAAGATCCATAGAGACCTGGGTCAGATCTTGTCAAAACACAAATTTTCAAAATCTTCAGTTCAGATGAAAACACAAGCTAAGTCCATTCACAATTACCTGGTTCTGAAATCATGGTAAATATTGATTCTATGTCAACAGAGGGGTCACTTTCCCCACTTGGGTGATTTGTCTCATTGTCGGTTGATTTATCATGGTGTTACTCCATCATCGTATCAGATACTCCTTTGTCAGTGTTATTGCATCTTGAGAATGCCACTTTAAACATTAAGCTTTTAAGGAGGCCAAATGAAATGCTCAAACCTGGGCAAAATACATTAGTTCTGATTCTGTCTCTTTGAAACAAAGCCTTTATCTATTTTAATGAAATTTTCTTTGAAAATAAAATTAGAGTTATATCCTAAATTTCATCCCAATGTGAATAAATACATTCCACTATAGCATTCATTTTGGAATAGGATCTGGAATGGATGATGCCAGGAGATAATTATTCACTCCACTTCTTTGTGCATGCCATGCACACTAATTTTTTTCTATGTCTGGAGACCTAAATTTGAAAGTGTGATGTGTGACATTAAAACCTACATTTGCATGCAATATGGTTTCCTTCATCTTCTAAGGAGTTATCAGCTCAAGAGGTGTTTCAGATACAAGTAGAAATAGGCCCACTTTCAAAAAACTAGAGGTTCAGGTTTCTTCCCTTGGAAATTCTATTTATTGTCTGTAGCCAAGTGGAGCTCAAGCTCAAATGTTGTGCTTGCCAATCCCTGTAGGGGGTGGCTTGAGCACAAATGTCCAGCAGGGACATTTGGAAAGGGTGATTCTCTCAGTTAGGGATAATGCAGCCCCAGCATGATCATTTCTTTGATCGCCCTGGTAGATGCGGGCATCAGATGTTACTATGTTTTCCGAGAAAAAGAACAGAATGCTTGCAAGTATCAGAAGTATTTGACTTGAATGCAGGAAGTTGCAGAAAGAGTGCAGCCATTTTTAGAACAAAGCAATAGGAGATAAAAAGGAGAAAAGTATTATTGAAATGAAAGACTGGAGGTAACAAAGGGAAATTTACATATGACAGTTTTGTTCAGAAATGATGTTGATGAAGATTTTTGAACATCTGAAGTCCATTGGTTGTGTCACAATCTAGCTTTTCTCTGGTGTATGGACACCAACCAACACATTTGTATATACTAGGCTTCTACTATTGGCCTACAAGGTGCTTGTAGTATGAGGTGACATCAGGAAGGAGACGTCTATAATATTCTAATAGGCTCTGGCAAAGTAAATGTTTTCCAGTCCATGGTGACAGAGGGGTCCTAGACTTGGATTCAGAAAACCCAAGTTCATGTCCTTTTTGAGAAAAGATATCTTCATCTTTCCATGCCTTATGTTTTCTTCTACCTTTGCATTTGAGTTGTTCTGAGCATCAAATGAGATCATGCATCTGAATGATTTGTTTTTAACTATTAAGTTTATTGCAAATATTTGAATTATCAGTCCCTATTACTAGCCCCTCATTTCTCTTTTGTAACCGGCGCTGATGATATATTGTCAAAGCTAACCCTTTATGGTGGTTGGGGTCTTATAATTGCTTGATTTTTTTAATGGTATAAAAACAAGTCAGAAAAGTTCAGTGCCTTAGAATCCTATTGCAGTAATCAGAACATAGACATCATGTGTCTCAGCTGGTTCTCCTTTTATTCGGTTGGTGGGAAGATTTCCAACCTGAAAAAGCTATTTCATATTCCTAAATATGAAACAAAGAGGGAGCCATTTGTGGGAAGGAATTATCTTTATCCATTCAAATCCCATCCCTGATTATTTTCTTGGACTCATTTTTAAATGAACCAAGGAAAAGAAAGAACCAATTTTACTTAGTCCTTGAAAGAAGGACCCTAAACTTAACTGAAGATATATGACTGTCATTTCTTATATAATTTCTTGTCCAGTTATTGCACTTGCAAGGGTCACTGCACAAGCATGCAGAATTGATTTTTTATTTTAGAGTAAGTATTTTGAAGAGAACATTTGGTCTCTACAACGTGGCAGGTTAAGAGCAATAGAAATGGAAGCTCATAATTGAGTTTTTGAGAATGTATTGTTTTGCTCCTTGGTTGATTCTGGGTAACTTTATATCCTTAATTTCATTAATGAAAGAGCTTAAACATTTTATCCTAATCTCTATAGTGCTGCTTGTCCACCTTGAAGGACAATTCTGTCTATTTTACTGATAATAGAGACTTCATTTTTTTTTAAAAAAGATAACAGCATTGATATTGGGATATCTTGGTACTTAATGACTGGACACTATAATGTGTCCACTTAGGGTTATCCGCTTTAGACTGCGAAAAAAATCATCATTTGTTTGTTCTTGGTAGTGTTGACTTTTTTTTTTTTTGGTGTGTTGGATTACATGTTTGGAATAGGGTCTTAAAAATGGAAATATAGTTGATCAAGCCTCATAACAACAAGGTCTTTGGAAGCGTTCTGGGTTATCTTTGGAGTTAACACCTGTGAGGCTGTCCTGACTGTGGCACACAGCATTTTCTCACTGACTTCTTTCTTGAGAGGGCTCCTCTGGACACTTATGACTGATTGTAGACATTTTTCGCCATGTGAAATGCTTACTAAAGGAAGGACCTTCACAAAAGGAATAGGTCTCTAAGTGATATTCTTAAGTGAGCAGGACATTTAAAAATAAAGTCACTGGTTACCCTCTTGGAGTCTAGTCTGGCTAGCCCCCCAAATGTGGTCATGGGGCAAGGACAAGAGAAAAGCTGGACACTGCCTTGGACTCATGCCATATCCTTATGAACGTGAGTATATCAAATGGTGTCTCTATTTTCTTAACATGTTTATCCAAGAGGCCAAAATCCTGGATCAAGTCAAAATATGGAAAGACAATGGGCAATTACCACGAATGTGACTGCCTAAGTTTTGTTTTCTTTTTTTTTTTTAAAGATTTTATGAGAGAGATAGATAGAGAGCACAAACAGGGGGAACAGGAGAGGGAGAAGCAGGTTTCCCACTGAGCAGAGAGTCCAATGTGGGACTCAATCCCAGAACCCTGGGATCATCACCTGAGCTGAAGGCAGACACCAACCGACTGAGCCACCCAGGCAGCCTCTAAGTTTGTTTTTGACTTCTTCTTTTTCTCTGATGGGAGAGGGGGCCATATTTTCTTGAGGAAAAATAAGCTACACCTGCCCATGCATTTTCAAAGCAACAGAATAAATCTGTGGCAAGGGAGCATCTATGTGGGCACAAACAAATTACACATAATGGTTTACATCTTTATACTGCAGTCTAAACACAATTCGTTTGTTTGTTCCTCTTAAATAGTGAGTAATTACTATTACTTGCTAAGTATACAGTGGTAAACAAAAATTCAAGCTTTTAAATGTCTGTTTTTACTTCATTAAAAACTGGAATATAATTTGTAAATTGAGTTCTGTATCATCCAGGACCTCTGCAGGAAAGAAATGGCACACTTTAATGGGGTATGAGAGGGTTTGGAAACCAATCCCCAAAAGAGAGTTTAGTACTTCAAGACCTGAAGAAGCAAGGGAGGGAAAGGTCACCAGGAAGTAGAGAATGTGGCTACACAGACAGACCACCTAATGAGATCTGTAGAGCACTGTAGTCAATCAGTGCTGTCCTAGCAGGGAGAAAGCTAGAGAATAAATATTTAGACCTCACTCTCCTCTGTATTTCATTTTCTCGTGGGAGTCTCATTGGCCAAATCCAATTAGAAGTCAGAGAGCAGGGGCACCTGGGTGGCTCAGTGGGTTAAGCCTCTGCCTTTGGCTCAGGTCGTGATCTCAGGGTCCTGGGATGGAGCCCCACATCGGGCTCTCTGCTTGGCGGGGAGCCTGCTTCCTCCTCTCTCTCTCTCTGCCTGCCTCTCTGCCTACTTGTGATCTCTCTCTGTCAAATAAATAAATAAATAAATCTTAAAAAAAAAAAAGAAGTCAGAGAGCAAGGGAGCTCAAAGGTGCAAACTCAAAACGTCAGCTTCCCAAGGTACAGAAAAGAACAGGAAAAAGAAGAGCATGTCTCTGAGCAGGAAATGGAAGATAACAACACAAAACCAACATAAGAGCAAAGACATCCCTCAGTCTTCAGGTGGTGGACCAAAAAATCATTTATCAAAAAATGATAATCAGTTCAGTTAGTCTTCCTTTATCAGTCTTGGGAAAGAAGGGAAATGAGAGAGGGGTATTGTTGGGATAAATTATCCCAATATTTACTGATACCTCCAAAGGCAGAGAAGAGAGATGAAGATAATGTAAGGTGATAGTTCCTTCTCCTAAACAGACATCTGAAAGAGGTGCAACCAATGGAATGGTATGTGTGCATATGTGTCTGTGTGTGTGTGTGTGTGTGTGTGTGTGTGTGAGAGAGAGAGAGAGAGAGAGAGAGAGAAAGCTTCTGCAGAGTATATGAAAATAATTAATGTAGTTTCCTGTCTATCTAATATGTGTCTACATTTGCCAATACTGTATTGTTGTGCTTGCTCCATGGCGATCCTCTACAGGCGCCTTCTGCTGGGTGTGTGGTGGGCTTAGATTTGAGCATAAGACTTAATGTCAAGTCTCTTTGGGGCAGCATTTCTGAGACACATGCTTTCCCTCTGTGCTCTTCTGTTCTACACAGAGCTGTAGAGAGTTAGAAGAAGAGGAGATTAGGTGGAGGTTAGAAGAGCACGAAGACCAGGGCAGAGTGGTGTGCATTTCAAAGAAATGGCAAGGCTGAAGGAACAGTTGCTTGTTTTCCACTCCTTGTTGGTTTGATTACTGCACCTGAAATACAGCTACTTATCATGGCAAGTCTGCTACTTTAGGAAAATCTCAGAACCACTTTGCCATGTAATTTTTCTTTTATTTTTAAAACCCAAGTGTATATAGAAGATAATATAATCTATCATTTTCTGATTTATTTACATTTAAATACTTCAAGATGTTGATTTCTAAGAACCACTTCATGTTTAAGAAGGCAGTTGAGATTTCTTTTGCCAGGTTTTCTCTTAGAAAAAGCATTTTTTTGCCTCCCAAATATATTCAGGAAACAAGGGGTCAATGTATTTAGCTTTGAACCTCAAAGTCTCTGAAAAGTGAATGATACACACATGTGGCAAACCACACTGGAACAACTCATTAGATGTATTTAATAAATACAGTGTGAAATACTCACAGTGGAATTCTTATATGCTACTTTTTCCTTTTGGGTTAACTCTGGTTTTAGTACTTCAGTGTTGTAGAGACTATGTGATGTCTTTCTCAAACAATGCTTTTCAGAACACCTGTTCCAGAGCCATCTGAGTCCTGTTAAAAAAGCACATACCTGGGCCCCACACTGCCCCAGCTCTACCTCTCCAGAATTGCTGAATGATGGGATCTTAAAATATTCACTTGAACAAATTCATAACTCCTCACACCTTAAGCACTATAAGACCAGAATGAGAAAATGTTGCCCTTGTGTCTGAAGGATAATATTTTTCTTGTAGTATTTTTCCCAAGATACTCTATGCCAGGGATTGCCTTACTAAATAAAGGGGGGATGAAATACCACAGGTGAAAAAAATAAAAAGGAAACTGAGACTCATGAGGACTGGTTTTAACTCTAGTTTTGTCAGCTGTAACCTGGAGCACACCACCTAACCTTTCTAGGATTCATTTTTGTCACCTCCAAAAATAAAGGACTTGAGGCAAGATGTCTTTGTCACTTCCAACATTGATAGTCCCTGGTCTTTATATTCTAAATTAAAATTCTGTGGTATGTGCTTTTATAAATTATTAATTCAACCACAGAAGAGCTTGGATACATCCAATTTTTCTAGGGAATTGGTCTTTCCTCTGAGAAATATTAATTCTGCGTAGATTTTTTTTCAGTTGCTCATTTCTTATTTCAATTCCCAATATTTCAAGGATGATCATTATTCTACGGAAAGACTCTGGAAACTTACAAGAGGATTACTGAAGAAATAAGCCATTTACATTTTTTTCTTGCATTTAGTTTGGTGGTAGCAAATTCATGTACAGAGGCTGCTTCTGGGAAAAGTAGCTGCCATGTTTCTTTTCTTTAGTTCAGCATCTGGCCAAAAATGTTTCTCAAAACATTAGTCCCACAAAATGTTCTCAGATAAAAGGTTTAAAATGGAAAAGTGGAAAATAAAAATGTGAAATTTTACAAAACAACCTCTGAGAGAGTCCCAGTATCCACTAACATATTAAAAGTTTAGAGAAAACTTGCAGTAAAAATACACAAATATTTTTAAAACTTTTTTTTACATAGGTGCGTATCCTATACTTATTTGATCATGGATTTCTTAAATGAGTCACATTCTGGGGAACTGAGGTTTCATGGAATATCTTTTGGAAAATGTGGTCTTGGGAAAATCCATAAATCTAAATGATTTTTTTGCCCTGAAAATTGATGATGATGATGATGATGATGGGAAACCTATAATGCTCTGCTGGAAAGATAATATCCATAAGAGTGAGAAGGCCTCTGCATTCAGTAAATGTGGCTTTCATTTTGATACATGGTCAACATTAGCATTCTGCTGCCACAAGAGAATTACTCTACTAGTTAAAATATTATTGCAGGCTATTTATCTCCTGCTTCATTTACATAAATAAATGAGCAAACAGAGACATTTTGAAAAAAACAAACATCGAAGACAAAAGAAACTACGTTAGTCAATACAGCAAAATACTTTGATCTGATAATCATCTGTTTTAGTCTTTATGATTCTTGAATGCTGAATGACCAATACACATTTAAACAAGTGACTTTTAACCTTGAACTAAAGACATTTCTTCAGCAGGCTATGACAAAGTTTAATGCCTGTATGAGGGATTTCCTTTTGGATTGCCATCTTCTCTTTCAGGCAGTTTTCCAAGATGGGTAAATCTTATGGTTATATAATTTCCAACCAACTGTTTATTTAGAATTTTTTCCCATCACCTCCTTGAAATGAAATTTTTCAAATTTGAATCCATACTAAAAAAACTCACATTTAAAAAACTGAAATTATGCAAGATTTATCTTAAATAACTTGTATAGATTTACAATCAAAGTCTTCATTTTTTAGCAATAAAATATATTCTATATTAGTCTTCTCAAAATTAATCATATTTCATACTTACATATGTGAATTCCCAGGAAAAACTATTGAAAATTGTTTTCAATAAAGATGATGGAGAAATAAATGTCTTTGAACTAATCACTAAATGTCTTGAAAAAATATTATATATATTTATATATTATATTATTATATATAGAGGTATATATATTTTATATATTGTATATATTATGTATATATATACAATTTATATACATATGTCTTTATTACTAGTTCTTCCCCCATGCTTTCTCTGAGAGAGTTTGTCAAATGCCCAAGTATGACTTTTTTCTTCTTGTTTCTTACTCCAGGATCTTAGGAGGAAATAGAGAAAAAAGTAGGGGTTGGGAAGTATTAAAGCTACCTTAGATTTAACCAATGGCTCCTGATCCATGTCATTTATTTCATACAGTAGGTGAAGACACATTGATGATGGAGCCACTACACATTCTGTATGAGACTAGTACTTCATTTGAAACACTGCTTCAAAGTATCCACAGTGAGGGCATTGGCGTTGCTGACATTCCACTGTACAACCCACAGATAACGCGATACCAATTTTTCAGCTTTTCTGGTGATTGAGGGTTGGCAGTCTTAGATATACAGCACCTTGGAGAGTAACTGAGTGAAGATTAATGAAGTTCTTCAGCCTACACAGTTTGCTTACTCTTAAATTTTGTTTCATATAGCCTGGGTGACTGACTCAGATTCCTTGATTCCTTATTATCATTTGCTCCTGATGTCACTGCTGCTTCTCCATTTCTAGGAGGCAGACAGTTGCATTAGATATTATGGGACTGAGGAGAAGACTTTGGTGAATCCTTAGTTACAGAAGTCAGGAAATACGAACAAGAAGATAACATTTTCTCCAGTATTCTGAGATTTGCTTTCAAAATGAAGTATATAGTATCTTCCCCAAATAAAAAAATTTAAGAAGAGATCATGTCTCTTTGAAAGGAAATGTCACATAGGACCAATGCCATGTCTTAGGAAAACTGGCACCAAAATGTCCATTTTTTTTTCAGGAGAATTTTTGATAGATAAAATGCCACTCTGCTTCTTCTAAAATTTGAGATCATAGCTTGTTAGCAACAAAGTTGCTACACTATTCAGTATTTATTTTCTCTGGAGTATTCCTATTTTGTTATCTAGAATTAGTGCCCACTCTGTGACCAGCAGCATACTCAACCTAATCCTTACCAAATTAATCCTATATTAGCAGGCCTATTTTTTCCAGCTCTCCAAAGATAGGAGGAATTACCCACAGTTTGGAATCCATGTTCCTTTTATTTCCCCCCAAGTACTACCTACATTTCCAATATTCACATTTGTTTATTAGGCACATATGCCTCATTTAAGCTCATCCTTTATTCAAATCTTCTGAACAGATATTCCCACTTAAAACCCAACAGGTGGCTTCCTGTTCCATAGATCTCCTGATGCCAACCAAGTTTAAAAATGCTGGGCTTTCAGGAAAGTGTATGAATTTGTGACTTGGGGCAAATATCCTAAAGCCCATTTTAAAAAGGATTTCCTCAGCAAGAGAACACAGTTATTGCAAGGAAAAAATCCCACATTTCTACTTGTGAGACAGACTCAGCGAACAGCATAATTATACGCACATTTTTTATTTCCTGCCTACTTTTGCAACCGGGTTTGCATAGGGCACCTGGGTGAAGCGTCTTCCATAGCACCCACTCACCCCAACTGAGTTCATTTAAGAGGTGTCAATGTACAGTTAACAGCAAAACAGCTTGGGTGAAGGAATCTTTGCGGAGCTCAGCAGCAGTGGATTGACGCGTGAAGCTTCCATGATTGAGTTATGATTCCTCCGCCATGGGACCTTTCTCATTCCTCTATACATTAAAAGAACATTATTATATAAGAATCTGGACCCAGGTGCTAACACTATGGGCCATAATAAACTGTGCATATGTAAAGTCTCAAATGAGTGAGTATCCCTCAGTGTCTAACTTTTTGTATAAATGTCAGAATAAATTATCTGCTTCAGCGAGAGCAACACAGTTGAGGGCACTAACAAAAAGTGTCCATCAGTGACATCGTGAAATATACCATATAAATTGCAAAATGACACCTTTGAAAAAAGTTATTTACTGCTGAGTAAAAGTTATTTACTGCTGTGGCAGGTGCAAAGAAGGCAAAGAAATAGAGAATGGATAATAAATAGATTCTAAAGGCAAGCTAAGATCAGAAATAAACTCCTATACTTTTTTTAGAAAATTCATAGTGCAGCTGCTCTGGGATGCCTGATTGGCTATATCCTTATCTGAATGCACAGGAAAAGCAAGCTGAGCTGTCATCCAAGAGAGTGCAGAGCTCAAAATACTAGTATCCTCGATGTTCCAGGCCTCTCACGACTCTTGAAGTTCTCCTGGGACTTATCACTTCCTTATACACCTGCACATGGCTTATAAAGATCTTCATGGTTAGATTTTTGACTACAACTATCTGAGGTTAGATTTCTGAGAAGCAGGCCTTGTGTGCAAGTAATTTATTAAGGATAAGTGATCAGGAGAGACAGATAAGAGAGTGATAAAGTCAGAAAAGAATGGGGGGGACCCCATACGGATGTGATCTCAGACAAAGACCAACAGAAGGAGGGGTCAACCTGATCCCAGAGTTTCCGGGGAAACTCTTCAGTGTAAGCTGCATCCTGGGGTTTTCCTGACCGGAGGCAAAAGACCTGGCTTTTCATATTCCCCTCTGTCAGTTACTGAGTAAAGACTGCCCTCAGGGTGCATGTCGGTGGGTGGGGAGAGTAAATTTCCCAAATGCTTCTATCTCTTTTCATGTGGGCAAAGGGACCCCCGGTAGCCCTAGGACAGTCCTCTATGAAAGGCCACGTGTTCTGGCTACTGGAAGCAAAAGCACACTGAGGTAAGAGGCACAAAATGATAAATGGAATCAAAGGAATCTAGGTGGAGAATCAATATTGTCCATTTCAACATGACCATTCCACATTTCCAGCCATGCCCTCCCATTCTGTTCTAGCCTCAGTGCTGTGGCTTGTTCCTCCAACTTTTTCTCTGTGGTGCTCTGGACTTTCATTTACCTTCACTGTGCCTGGCTTTCCAGCAGCCTAATGCCCACGCGTCCTACAGCCCTCAGCATCCATACCATTGCTTCTAGAAAGCCTCTTTTCAACTACCTAACTCCAACCTGTCCTTCATTCTCAGTCTATAATCTCTATTGTGATTGGCGGCTTCCTGGTCTCTTTCCCTCCTAGACTAGTTCAAGGAGGCCAGAGATTGGGCTTATCTCATTCTCCACTGTACCTGCAATATCTGACAGTAGGTCAGGCCAATAAACATTTATCAAATGAATAGAAAAACTTATAATACCAATCTTTACTCATAGAATCTGTAATAAAACAAAGTTGGGTGTGAACCATTGAACTAAAATAATAAATTATTATGTGGTAATAGTTGTGATTTTTTTAAATGCATGAAGTTTTCTCCCATACATTATCTCATCTGACTCCTTATGCATTTCTCAGAATGGAAGATGGCTGGAATTTTGTTTACCATTTTCCTTATTTAGGGGGAAGAACAAAGTTATTTTGCTGCCAGACACGACTTAGATCTACACTACCTTTCCAAACAGATAAAATCTAAGATGGAGTAGAATGTAGGTCATCATTTAAAGAATGAAGATAAAGACACTCAATCTGTAATACTTTGTTGAATGTATTTTTAAAGATTTATTATTTATTTGAGGAGGGAGGAAGAAAGAGAGAATGTGTGCTCACATTGAATTTATTTTTAATGTAACTGCTCCCCTTTCTATTTCAGGGTAAGTCTAATTTATCTTTGAAGTCTCAGGTTTTTATGCATTTCCTGTCTTTATGGGAGCTTAATAAATGTTTAATGTTGAGTTAGTGGATTCACTCACATATAGATACATATCAAGTATTCTTTGTGCATTTGTCACTGTGCTAGGCACCGAGTAGAGGAGAATTAAAAGGAGAATTTTTAATTTACCAGCATTCTAACCTCCAACCTTTCTAGCCCACCTCCTTCTACCTTACCACTATTCCAGGGTCAATATCCCATGTATAAAAAGCTTTATTTTCCATGCCCAGTTCTGAACAGGAATGTATGGTGGCATCAAACATACCCAAATAAGATCCACTGGCCTGAGACAACTTTCTACTCAATGTCTGCAGTGTTTAGTAAATAAAACCAGTGTACGCAAATGATACTCATTGTGACTATTGGACACACCTGAATTACCAGTAAGTTCCAATTGGTAAAGTACTGTCAGATTCCCTTCAGGGTTATAGCCCATAACTCCTTCCAACCATTGAGTTTGTTGTTGATTTTCCTCTAAAATTCCCCTTTTGAGCCTCATCTTCCAGCTTCATCAAAAATCTAAGAAAGGCTTTTAAGGCATAGGATTCTCCCAGATTATGAGGCAATGGACAAAAAAATTTTCACAAAGCCTAGGAAGCCCAACTAAGGCACCTACTACTAATGATAATCTTCATATTTCTTTGGAGAGTCCTTTATATGTGAGAGGTCAGTCTACAGAGGAGAAAAAAAAAGTAGCTCTAGGCTTCATAAAAGAGGTGATGTTTGAATTGGGTCTTGAAAGATAAGTAGGTATTCAATGAATTAAAAAGCAAATTTCAGATAGGAAACTCTCGATGTCCAGAAAGAAAATGGCTAGATTGGAGGATAACAAAAGATGAGTATACCTAGAGGAAGTACAAAGGGGGGGTTTCATAGAAAATGGGGTTAGAGAATGAAGTTAGGGCCAGAGTATTAAGGAGAATATTACAGCATTTAAATCCAACCATAGATAACAGGAAGGCTACAAGGTTTTGTTTTTTTTTAAAGATTTTTTATTTATTTACTTGACAGATCACAAGTAGGCAGAGAGGCAGGTAGAGAGAGAGAGGTAAGCAGGCTCCCTACTGAGCAGAGAGCCCAATTCGGGGCTTGATCCCAGGACCCTGAGATCATGACCTGAGCCGAAGGCAGAGGCTTTAACCCATTGAGCCACCCAGGTGCCCCAGCTACAAGGTTTTTAAACAGAGAAGGTGCATAATTAAATGTGGTTTCTAAGAAGATAACTCAAGATACATTTCAAATGATATACTAGAAAAAGGGGAAATCAAGGTCCCATGACAATCACCCACAAGAGAGAAACAGTGAAGGTTTAGGCTTAGGCAGTGACAATGGGATTAGAAAGCAGAAACCAGATTAACATAATAAATTTAAAGCCAAATTGCATTAGAAAAAATATAGAGGGTACAAGAGAACGCACAGTGTTTGACTCAAGTTTCCTGGTTAGGCAGCTGATCAGATGGTGATTTTGTTTACCCAAAGAGGAGATATAAAGGAAAGAAGATGCTGAAGGAGGAAGATAAGAAGAGTTCAGCTTTGGAAATGTTTTTGAGATGACTGTTACAAATCCACACAGAGCTATCTAACCTGTAGTTAAAAATGTTCATTTGAAGCCAAGAAGAGATGTCAGGCTAGAAATGTAAGAATGAGAGTCATGAGAATGTAATAGTATCAACTAAGATTATTCAGTGCCAAAGTACAGAAAGAATAGAGAAGAGTAACAGGATGAAACTTGCATGCATACGGACATTGAGGGAGTGGGGGAAGAGAAGGACTCAATAGGGCGCCTGGGTGGCTCAGTGGTTTAAGCCGCTGCCTTCGGCTCAGGTCATGATCTCAGGGTCCTGGGATCGAGTCCCGCATCGGGCTCTCTGCTCGGCAGGGAGCCTGCTTCCCTCTCACTCTCTCTGCCTGCCTCTCTGCCTACTTGTGATCTCTCTCTGTCAAATAAATAAATAAAATCTTTAAAAAAAAAGAGAGAAGGACTCAATAAAGAGCACCGAGAAGCAGTCATCAGAAAGTCTGGACAAGAACCTGGAAAAGGTGTAGTCACTAAGGTTAAAGGAAGAGAGAGTTTTGTGAATTAGGAAATCAACCATGCCAAGTGCAGCAGGAATGTTGTATAGAAAGAGGTGAGGAAATAGACCATTGGATTTTCTCACTGGGACATTTTTTACCTTAGCAAGGGCAAAATTTCTCTAGAATAGGGAGACGAAAGCTTAGACTGTATCTGGTTGTTGAGTGAATGAGATTTCAGAAAGTGGAGAAAAGAGTATGTAGACTTTTCATTTAAAAGACTAATGCCGGGCACCTGGGTGCCTCAATTAAGCCTCTGCCTGGGGGATCTCAGGGTCCCCCATGAGCCCCGCATCAGCTCTCTGCTCAGCAGGAAGCCTGCTTCTCCCTCTCTCTCTGCCTGCCTTCCTCTCTGCCTACTTGTGATCTCTGTCAAATAAATAAATAAATAAAATCTTAAAAAAAAAAAAAAGACTAATGCCAGGGTAGAAAAGGGAGATCAGATATTGTCTTACAGAGTTTGAGAGAAGGGAGGATTTTGTTTTGTCCTGTTTTTAATATTAAGATGAGAAGAATGCATTTGTGAAATAAGGGAAAAGTGGATTGACAGTGCAAGAAATATAGAAGATAACTGATGAAGCAGAGTTCTGGAAAGGACAGAAGGGAGCAATGTCATGAGGACAGATGGAGAGATTACTCGTGCACTCAAGGAGAAATATCACTTCCTTCAACAGTAAGTTTTACAGGTGGAGAGGAAGGAATTCAGGGTAGGTTCATATCTAACGGCTTCTATTTTCTTGGGCTCCAACATCTCCCACAGAGGAGTCGCTGCCCCTAGCATGGGCTGGTCCCTAATGGTGTATAGTCACCATTAAGCTGGAAAAGAGCAGCAGATACTTGGTTTTGTCTTTTTCTTTTTAGAGCTAGAGAGAGAGAATGGAACATAGGGGCAGAGAATCTGAAGACATAGGGTTTGATCTCACAACCCTAAGATCATGACCTGAGCTGAAATCAAGAAACAGATGCTTAACTGACTTAGCCACCCAAGCATCCCATGGTGATTTGTCTTAATGGTCCTTTTTACTATCAGGAAGGTCCACCTAGACATTTAGAAAGATTTGTAAAATTTAAATGCATCATAAAAAGTGTTTTCTACTAAAAATACACATCAATAGGCTTACTGGTTAGAGAGATTTTTTAAAAAACATTTTAAACCTAAGACCAAGAAGATGAAGCCAGAAGGGATTATTTGTCCCTCAGGAAAAAAGATGAGGAAGTAAAGGGGCTCAGTGTCCAAGATACCCATCATTTGCCTTCTTGGCCAACCCTTTATTGCTTGCTGCGTCTATCCATATATTTCACACCATTTTTCATTGTAGGGGCCCAGAAAGAGTTAATAACAATAATATTAGTTTACATTACTTGAGTCCTTACCATGTATCAAGCATTCTTCTAAACACTTTGCATATTCATTCACTGAATCCTTCTAATACCTTATCCATTTTATTATTATCCCTATTTTACAGAGGAGGAAACTGAGAAAAGAGAGCACAGTGGTCTTTCATAGTCCTATGGCTAGAAAGGGTGTAGAGCTAGCTTTCAAGCCCAGGTTGTATGCTATGAGTCCACCCTTTTACCACTAGTAGGACAGTAAAGGCCTAGAAGATTTGTGTTGTTGTACACCAAGTTCATGAGTCAGACCTGCATCCATTTCTTAATTATACAGCCACGCCGGGGGTTGTGAGTCTGGAGGCTTGCAAGAGGCTTTGAAGCATTTTCCTCAGAATCTGTTTATTATTCAACTTTACATCTTCCAATTCGAGCACATTATTAATCCTTCATAAATATTTGATGAATGATTAAATGAATGAGCAAAGCTGATTTCCCAATCACCCAACGGCTTTCTGCTTGGAATATACTGGAACTAGCTTACGGATCATGGGGGTGGGGAGACAGCTAGTGGCTGAGGAAAGAAGAAGAGATACAGTGGCTGCTTCTTCACAGGTTACACATTCTGTGATTGTTGTCTCTGACTAATGGCATTTTGTAGTCATTTTTTACATCTTCTTTCAGTACAAATTCGTGATGTATTTAAATATATCCCAGAAAAATGCTGACGATGACATACCAAAAGCATCTGGCATTTTCTCTAGTCTGATAGCCTCCTTCCTAGTGCGGTGTACTATCTGGGCCCCAGGAATGTTTTCCTTTAATAATCTCGATCATTTGGACACAGTGGGAACAAATGTTAAGTCTGGGACCTGAAGTCTGCCATTCGATTCCCTTTACGATGACTTCCAACATACACGAAGAGCCCAAGCTTGCAAAGATAACAGGGGAGGGAAGATTTATGTGCTGCTTCCTGGAATAGTGTTCTTTAAGAACAAAGGACACCATTCTCTGAAACAACATACGTGGTCTTTTCGTAAGCAAAAGAAGCAGGGGCTGCTTATGCACAAAGTCAAGTTTACTTTGTAGCAAGGTAAAAATTAATCACAAAGTATTTGGAAGAAGGACTTAGGATGGGCCTAATTCTAGGTTCTTTGGAAACTTATTGAAAGCAGTAACAGGACGGTCACTCTCCTTTCAAAGGGGGCCATCTTGATGAACATATGAAATAAGACACATAAAGCAAGTCTGGGCGGGGCGCCTGGGTGGCTCAGTGGTTTAAGCCGCTGCCTTCGGCTCAGGTCATGATCTCAGGGTCCTGGGATCGAGTCCCGCATTGGGCTCTCTGCTCGGCGGGGAGCCTGCTTCCCTCTCACTCTCTCTGCCTGCCTCTCTGCCTACTTGTGATCTCTCTCTGTCAAATAAATAAATAAAATCTTAAAAAAAAAAAAAAAAAGCAAGTCTGGGCAACACAAGTCAATTCTTTGCTATATAAACATGCAGCTGTGTATGGAATTATGTCACGGACACTAGGTGTTCTGAGTAAGGGAGTTGATGATGGCTGAAGTGTAAGGAAGAGGTAGAACTTTAACTACAGGTAGGGTTACAGTGATCAGTCCCTCATGCTGTGTCAGGCCACATGGTCAGTGTGTTGTGTGCAGGATCTCATTTATTCCCTACAAAACTGACAAGTACTAAGTCACCAATTCCCTACTGGATCTGGATCCAGAAGCTGATGGTCAGAATCCTTCCAGCTGGCACAGCTGGGAGAGGCAGGGCAGCAGGTCAGATTCAGGCTCTCTCGTGCTGGAGCCCACATACTTACCCACTGCACTGTTCCTAACGGTACCCAAGGCAGACTACCAATGTCTGTGTCTGCAAAGGAACAGTGCATTTGACCTGAAGGGAACTTTTGAGGAGGTATGCACGAACTCAGGGTAATCCCCGGAGAGAAGACTCTCATAGTGAGCTTCTTGCCTTTTAACTTGAGGGACTTTCTGCCTCCATTACCTGAGAGTTTGGGAATGGGGCCATTTCTCATCAAAGGATTCTTTTGTACAATGCTGCTCTATTGTGTTTGGCACAACACACAAAATTAGAACCTATTAGAAGCTTCAACAAATCTTGTCTCTAGAGCGAAAGATTAGGAGTACAAACCCTACTGTATTTCTTTAGCAAAGCATCAAGACTCTCATGTCTTTGAATTATAACCCTGCCAAGGTCCCAAAAGTGATGTTCCTGCTTGTTGTCATGAGCTCACAGGAAGTGATGATGTCTAATGGGAGAATAACACCCTCCACTTCAAGCGTGAACTCAATTGTGGCAAATGAGAGGAGGCCACTTAGCTTCTTCATTCTTAGAGGGACAGCTGTACTCAGCTTGGGATCAGAGATCCTATCACAGTGAGATGGAGGTGGAAATATAGGTTATTTCCAGACATGGGACAGTTTCTCCACAACTTTAAAAAATTCCAAACAATGCAAAATTTGGAGGTCTTTCAATTTTAGGGAGATAATAAAAAGAGCAGTAATGCAGGTCCAACCTTCGATTGCTGATTACGCTTTGGCTAATAATATGGATTTTTTATGAAATAGAGCCATATCTTCCCCGTCCTCTGTACATTAAGAAATACATCAACTTTTCTACAAAAAATCCTTCTTCTTTCCCTTTCTCCTGTCACATGCATGTTCACTGCCTCTGCTATATTCCCTTAAAATGTTAGTTTTATTATCACATTATATTACAGCTAGTCTAATTTATGTCTGTGTGCCATAACAGACTGTGAGTTTATTGACTGCAAAGATTGAGTACATTTTGGTATTCCCCAGTGCCTTATAGGTCCCACTGGAAGCACCCAGACCATATCCTAAATCCCGTATCACTTCAGTGCACCATCTGACTTCCAAATGCCAACACTTACATTTCTTTCCTTGAGGGCTTTTTCCGACCTAAGCCACTTTGCCCACCCCTGTGGCAGACCAGACGCGAAGATGAATTAATGCCCCCTGAGAATATTCTCATTCAGTGACGGATGGGAGTTGACGTAAGATACCCCAGCTTCTTCCTTCCCTGGGTAGCATAGTTCAGAAAACTGTGCCTGCCAGAGTTGCTTGTGGGATAAAGCTTCATTTTTCCTCAAAGAATAATGGACTTGCTAAACGACCTTTTCTTAGCTTCCTTCCCTACCCTGTCTCTCTTTCCCACTTCCCAAATGGTGTATCATTCACCTCTTTAATAAACTACTTTCAACCGAGTCCTTGACTTCAGGGTAATCCAAACTAATAAACACCCAATATAAAGAAGTCCGATAAATGGCCTTCTAATTCAACTGAATTACAAAAATACATAGTGTAGCACGAGGTAAGAGACCCGGAAGCACTATACTACGTAAGTGCTAGGGGCCTATTAGTCAAATTTGAGCACATGTAAACACCACAAACATCATGATTTCAGGGTTTCCCTCTGCAGTAGTGAAGCGGCTGGCCTAGTTGTTCGTAGAGAGGAGTGCATGTCAGGAAATCTGGCTTCTATTTTTAGATCTCTCGCTGACATAGAAAACCTCTGTTTCCTAACAGTACAATGGTGACCTTCCTACCCTCAGAGAAATGGTGCAGAATGCCTAATGAGAAAACAGTCCCTTATTTGTGGAAGCCACAGAGGAGCAGTGGAGGGAAATGAGAACTTAGGTACTATATATTGGCAGACATGGTGCTTTAAGATCTCTTTTGGCAGCAAAACAGCAAGAGCTGGGTTGCCCAGCAGTGCAGTGGCCTTGAACAGAATTTAGGTCTCTAAGCTTCCAAAACCTGGTTCTGAGTCTAACACTTCTAAAGGGCAATCATTTTTTTTCCTTCAAAAAAAAAAAAAAACCTTTGCATTAACAGATAATTTTTTAATAAATGTAAAATCACGACTCTCATGAAGATACAAAATGAATACATGCTAAAGATTTTATTTAACTCATTAATCAATGAGGAAACCAGAGAGAGGGCATAGCCAGTTCAAAAGAAAATCCAAAGAATAGACACATTTATAGATCAAGAATATAGAAATGAATGTGCCAAAGGAGGCAAAACTAGTCTCTTTCCACAGTGGGGGAAGGCAGTCACTGGAACTTCTACAGTACAGAACAGGACAGAATTTACACATCTCTAAGCAAAGGATACGTTGCTATCAGTTATAAAATTTATAGAATTGTAAAATTGCTCCCAGAGAATCAGAATCAGATAACATGGAAGGGTGTACTATTGACAATGCATAGTTTCCATTGAAACACATTTCCCCCCTACATTCATGATTCTCCAACAGAGATTTTATATATATATATATATTTTTTTCTAGAGCCTATTTATACCATTAAAATCCAGGACTTTTTCTCTTTTCTCAACACTGTAGGTGGGGATGAGCATATAAAATGTAGGGCAGAGATATGGTGCTTGAGAAAAGTACATCTGGTTGTCAAATAAAGGAAAAAAATCTCAAGGTTTAAGAGGAATCCTTTCTTGATGGGGAAGGAGATGGTAGGAAAAGAGATAGCAGTGGCATTTCAAACACACAACCACATTCAGTCCCTCCAATGGACCTGAGCGTTCGGTGAAGATATTTCTTTCGTCGATGAGGAGCCCCCAGTGATTCAACAGCTTACAGAGGGTCACACAAATAGTACATAGCGGAGCCAGGATTTAAATCCAGTTCTTCAAGCTCTGGGGCTTATGATTCCCACTCTCCCCCCCCCCCCACACACACCGTTATTTCATGCTGCACTGGTGAGAGAGAACGTTAGGAGGGAGTAAAACAGTCAAGTAGTTTCCCTACCCCCACCTCAAACAAGGCAGTTCAGTAGTAGTTCCAGAGGGCCATGTTGTAATGCTACTCATGGGTGACTGTCATGTTGTCATAATTTTCTCATTCTGCTGAGTGCTCTGAGAGAATAGCAAACAGAATTCACCTTTGATTTCGCGGGAGTGAGATGAGACAATTGATTTAAATGAACAACCATTTGAATGAACTACTCTTTGAAGCTGAAGGGATGGAGGCCAATTGATTTAAATGTTAAAATGCCACATATTGAAAGCTATGCTGAAATGAAATGGAAATGCATGGATTTCTTGGAATGTCACTGGCATTTCCTACACAAAAATGCTTATATTTTGATAAGTAATATTCATTGAGCATTTACTGAATGTCTAGTATGTGCATAGTCCTATACTAAATGCTTTGGAAAACATTACAGTGAATCAGATCTGAACCATAACCCTTCTAGAGTATCTTAGAAATGATTAGACAGAAACGAAAACTTGACCATAATACAACATGATAAGAGTTGTGGGGATATGGAAAGATGATATTCAAGTGGGGAGAATCATGGAAAAACTCACTGAGTAGGTATCATTTGAACTAGACTTTGAAGCATGACAAGATCTGAGCATGGAAACACATATGTGTATGTGGGTAGACTGCACCTACCTACTCCATTATTATAAACCTAAATTCAGTGTAGTTTCTTCTCCAAAAATTATTAATGCAAAACAAATCTATTTTGAATTTGTCAGGACCTAACAAGTTGTTGAACTTGCTATTCATTTTGCAAAGTAGTAAAGGATCCAATTAACATGAGAGAAAGTTGTCTTTAATTTTATTTTTGTTACTTCTTAAAATCAATGGAAATATCGTTTGGGTTTATGAGAAATTCTCAGGTCTCTTCATTTCAAAACTAATTCCAAATGGCATTTAAAATTGTCTTCTTCTAAGACTAAATAGGTCTTTATTTATTATCGATCCTAATCCCAAAATAGCAAGAATCTCATCTGTTTTTTTTTTAAGCAATTCTCCTCATGACATTTTATGATAGCATAAACATATGTAGATTACATTTACAAATTACTCCCAACATGAGGGTCTATATCTAGTCTCTAAGATCTTTTTTTAAAAGATTCTATTTATTTATTTGACAGAGAGAGAGAGATAGCAAAAGAGGGAACACAAGCAGGGGGAGTGGGTGAGGGAGAAGCAGGCTTCCTGCTGCGCAGGGAGCCCAACATGGGGCTGGATCCCAAGACCCCGGGATCATGCCCTAAGCAGGAAGCAGATGCTTAACAACTGAGCCACCCAGGCGCCCCTAGTCTCTGAGATCTTTAAAATAGTAAATGAACTTTGTCACTGGCTAAATCTCCCAGAACGAAATCTGTTCACTTTAAGGTCACTGTGATCTTACGATGAACAAAAAAGCAGCAGTTCACTTTTATTAGAAAGAGGCTTAAAAAATGCCCTATGTGTGATGCTTGGATAGGCACACACTTTTTGTTCCATCTGATATTTCTTGCAGGATGACCCAAGGACTTTTCAGCAAATTGTTTCTGACTTGTCCATAATGCCTGATTTTCTTATATTTAGTCCCACAACTCACCAACTAATAGTAAATGATAATTAGTAGAAGGCCAAAGATATACTCAGCACATAATGGGTACTCAATAAATGTTTGTTGATTTAATGAATGACTGAAGACTTATAATATGGTAATGCCCAGAATTCAGTAAATGCCTACAAAGAATCACCAAATTTAATTTCTTAAACCCAAAAAAGGGTATATGTTTCATGAGAGTTCCTATGAGAAAGTCACAGGACCAAAAATATTTTAATATGACCCTAACATATATTTGGCTAAGCAGAATAAACCCGAGGCTCATCTCATTATTATATAACATGTAATCCTTGTTGAAAAACCTTTCCATTCATCCTCCCATTTTTATCTTCTTTTTATAATCCAGTGGTTCTCAACCAGTGGTGATTTTTTTTTCTCCCAGGGGACATTTGGCAATGTCTAGACACATTTTTGGTTATTACAATAGGGACCATGAAATTTGGGGGGCTACTGGCATCTAATGAGTAGAAACCAAGGTTGCTGTTTGACATCCTACAATGCAGAGGACAACTCCCACAACACCGAATAATCCCAAGGTCGAGAAACCTTATTTTAATAAAGAAGCTAAAAAAAAAAGAAAGAAAAAAAAAGAAAGAAGCTAGCAGCAATGATCTCAAACCCATAGTGCTATGTGGTTGTCCAAATAAAAAGAATGTTTATGCAAAACTTCTGGAAGAAAGAAATTTTAAAAGGTGTTGGGTCCTGCTAAAAAGTTCCATAGAGCTGAGAGAAAAACAGAGTTTACAGAGAGAAGAGAAAGAAAATTGGATGAGATGGGCATTATTTCAGTCAAGATTAGCACAGAAAATGTTGGGAGATCTAAGCTGTAGTCTCAACATTTCAGTTTATTTTATATTAAACTGGGTTTAATGACACACCTCCTGCATAGGCATATTTTGACAAGCCAGTGAACTGGTAATAATGATATTAATACTTCTAGTATTACTATGAATGAACTACAACTTATTGAGCAACTATTATGTGCTTTCCATATATTACTATTAATTTGTACAATTAACAGCAAGGCAAGCATCATTATTCCCATTCTATAGAAGACATAACAAACTCAGAGAGTTTTTGTACTGTTCAAAGTTCACAGGTGGAAATGAGCAGAACTAGTGGCAAAAACAAGACAGACCATAGTCACCATAGTTCAAAAATATCTGAGTAGTATGACCCAAAGTCCAGGTTTTCTCAGGGCATTCCTGATTTATGCCTGGTGTTTCTGCGTAATTATCAATAGCACCCACTTTCTTTCTTAAAAGTAATCATCCTATATGAGATAATGGTCCCTGTCTTATCCCTTGTCTTTAAATCATAGAGAAATTCACAGCATGGAAAAAAAAATAGAAACTTGCTGACATTCTCAAAGCCCTCTAACACGGATCTGAGCTATTTGGATTATCTGTCCTTTCACTCATCCTTGTGTGAGAGCACTTAACAACTGGTAGTCATTAGGGGGAAGGACTCACAGAAGCTGCCATTTGGTTTTCTATATTTAAGCTATCTTCGGTGCTAATTAATTGCTTTATCAGGTAATTTCATCATTTTATCAACATGGCTGGCCCAAAGCAAATGGTTTGTTGGACTATCTCATAAGCTGTGAGAATCAATAGATGGCCAAATTCTTTACTTCCATAAATATTTTGCCCTTTGCACAGACCTGGATGCCAGCAACCAAACTAAATGAAGTAGAACTGGTAAAACCATTTTGACCATGTGTTGAACAGAAGGACCAATGGTATATAATTCATTCATGATGAATTATCAAGGAGAGTAAAATAATGTAATGGGTTACTTGGTTTATGTGATCATTTATAATTATAATAATGACATTTTTTTAAAACCTCCTTTCTCTCCTATTAGATACCTGAAATCACCCCTCACAAAGGGACTACCACCATGAAAAGCCATTCCTGCCCCTTGCAATCCTCCCATCCTCCAAGCCTCTCTCTTTCACGGGCATCAAAGCACCATGCAACACAGGAAGCCATCATAAGAAACACTGCTTCTCCCTGTTCAAATAGCAAGGCTCTGACCCTTAACTATACATCTTCTTGCTTCCTCTGTGTGCTTTATTTTCCACTTTTATCTCTTGAGCCAATGGCAAGAATCTTTGTGCTAGACAAAAACTTCTTATTCCAAAGGAAATTTAATTTCTGTATAAATCAAGCACATATATTTAATATTGCATTCCCATCCAAGGGTCTTATACTAAAGCAACCATGGTACTTAATGACACATTAAATTATTTACTAGTAATAAAACACAAAATGAAAATGCCATTCTTACCTATTTGTGGCAAGAGGAAAAAATAATATTTTCATCTTGGAACTCAAAGAATGCCCTCTGCTCTTAAATCTTTCTCCTTAAAATGATGTTGGAAAATAACATTCTTGAGGCAAAACTAATGAATAGTGATTACTTGTTCTGGGGTTACCCACGATTTCCTATTCTTTCCCAATGCTTATTTTTTAAATCTTTGCTACAGCCCTTGTTTAATTTTTTTCCAACTTCATTGAGATATAATCAACATATAACACTGTGTAGGTTTAAGGCATACAATGTGTTGATTTATACATGTATACATTGCAAAGTGATTACCACCATAGAATTAATATTGCAAGATGATTACCATGTTTAATAATTATTATTAAATTGTTATCAATTAATTAATTAATTAATAATTACCATTATTATTATTAACACCTCCATCACATCACACAACTACAATTTCTTTTTCGTGGTGAAAACATTTAAGAGCTACTCACATAGCAGCTTCCAAATATCTAACATAGTATTATTAACTATAGTTCCCATGCTGCACATTATATGCCAAGAACTTATTCATCTTATAACTGGAAGTTTGTATCTTTTGCAACATCTCCCCATTTATCTCACCTACAGACCCATCACTCTACTCTGTTTCTTTGAATTTGTTTTTGCTTTTTTTTTAGTTTCCACAAGCAAGTGATATCATACAATAGTTGTCTCTGCTGCTTATTTTTTTTTAATATTTATTTTTATTTGTTTATTTACAGCATAACAGTGTTCATTGTTTTGGCATCACACCCAGTGCTCCATGCAGTACGTGCCCTCCCTATTACCCACCATCTGGTTCCTCAACCTCCCACCCCCCTTTAAATAGAATCCATTGTGAAGCTTTTTAAAAAATAATATTTAGTCGGGCGCCTGGGTGGCTCAGTGGGTTAAGCCGCTGCCTTTGGCTCAGGTCATGATCTCGGGGTCTTGGGATCGAGTCCCGCATTGGGCTCTCTGCTCGGCAGGGAGCCTGCTTCCCTCTCTCTCTCTCTGCCTGCCTCTCTATCTACTTGTGATCTCTCTCTGTCAAATAAATAAATAAAATCTTTAAAAAAAATAAATAATATTTAGTCTTAGCTTAGAAAGCTATGGTCAAAAAAGATATATATATATATACACACGAATTTATATTAATATAGTCACTATGAATAATAGATAAAATTTTCATTATCATGGTAGAAGATATAAAAGTTGGTTTCAGGTTTTAAAGGTGTAAGATAGCGAACATATTAAATATAATGACTGAATCAAATATACTGTTTGTTGTTCACATTATCTGGCCTAGCCCCATTTTTCTTCCATACTGCCTCCTAGCTCTTGTAATAACATAGCAGTGTAACTCAAATTCAGTAGTTTTTCACCCACAATGGCGTAGTTGGCTCAAAGGACATCATTTTTCATCCAACCTTGCTGCCAAAGTAGGTTTTTCTTATGTCTCCAATCACAGTATCAAACTGATTATAGATAATCCTACAGGCAGTCCCTGTGCTCCTCCATGTTCACGGCCAGTCCTCACTCATAGGTGTGGAAAAACCATAGAATTTTACAACAATTTCTGTTGTTCACCAACCTCCTACTCTGAGCCCAGAGTACGGCCCAGCAAGCTTGGCCCATGGGCCAAATCTAATCCACCTGTTCTGTAAAGTTTTGCTGGAACACAGCCACACCTATTTGTTTACATACTCTCTATAGCTAGTTTCACTACAAAGATAGAATTGAGTAGGTGTGACAGAGACTCTGTGGCTCACAAAGCTCAAAATATCTACTATCTGCCCCTTTACAAAAAAACTGTTGCTGACACATCATCCAGAGTACTGAGTTTTAAGAGAACTCATGCAGGAATTAATACACTTATCAAATCTGATTACAAGCAGAGTTTTTCACTTGCATCCCTGAGTTATGTCTCTAGACCACAGGATCGTTACAGAAATTCAGTCTTAGACAACTAACTGAGAAAGATGAAGCTGATCTCTACTGATTCTTTGTTCTTCCTCCATTACCTCTCCATCCCAGGCACTTACCCTGCAGCCCCCAATAAAACATCCCCTCATTGGCAGGAGCATAGAGTTTTATTATAACCCTATGATTGCTTTTAGTCATAGTTTTATTATTACCATAACAATAAATAATATTGTTCAACAAGAATTTGTTAACTGGATTAAAAAAGAAAAATGTGGATCAGCATTTTCCAAACTATGTTGTACAGAATGCTTGCCATCTTTGAAATGTGCTTCATTAAAGGGATGGTCTATTTTAAAAAAAATCTCCTATGGTCAGATAAATCTGGAGAACAGTACACCCTATGTTCTCCTTCAGGAACACCATAATTCACAAGAACATATTAAAGTTTTGGGGAGGAGGAGGTTGATGTTAACAAAATGGCAGGGTAGGCAGGTCCAATCTCTTGTTCCCTCACAGAAATATCAAAAAGTAAATAGAAACTGTCAGGACTAACTGTGTCAGAGTTAACTCTAGAATACAGTCAAAAGTTTGCTGAAACCAAGACACTGCTGAATTAGGAAAAAGCCAACTTCCAATGGTAGGAAAGTTTTGTGGTGTTTTTTTTTTTTTACTCACTCTTGCCTCATTCCCTCCCCAACAGTGGTTTGGGTTTTGATTTAGTGGCAACCTGCATTCTCAGTGTGGAACACTGGTCCTTGGTTCTGGAGGGGGCAGAATAAAAAATATTCACAAATGATTTTGTCTGCCTAGTCTAACCAATGTGTGCTACCAGAAGGACTAATGCAAGGTACTTGTATTAGTTTGCTAGGGCCGTCACAACAAAATATCCCAGACTGGGTTGCTAAAACAACAGAAATTTACTTTCTCTCAGTTCTGGAGGCTGTAAGTCGAAGATCCAGGTGTCAGCAGGATTGGTGTCTCCTGAGGTCTATCTCCCTGGCTTGCTAATAGCCACCTTCTCACTCTGTCCTCACATGGTCTTTCCTCTGTGCACACACATCCCTAGCATTTCTTTTCTCCTCTTTTCATAAGGACACCATTTGTATCAGGTTAGGGTCTACCCTGATGACCTCATTCAACCTTAATTACCTCTTTAAAGATCTTCTTTCCAAATACAGTTACATTCTGAGGTACTGGGGTTAGTATTTCAACATATGAATGTGGGGGGGGGGGGCAACACAATTCAACCCAAAATAGTGCTTATCTCTGTTCCACCTAACTTGGAACTCAGGATGGAAAAACAGCTGCAGAAAACACTAAAGACTTTCAGATGCCTGGGGGAAAAGATTACAGTAGAAATATACAATAGACCATCTAAGGCCTGAGAGCTAAAGTTGAGGAAATTTTCTCAGGGAAATTAGGAAATTCAAATCAGCTGTATAGGCAGGGGAATGTGGAAAGCCATGTGCATTTTCAGGGCAAGACGCATCCTCAGAAAAGACCTGAGCAGATCCTAAGATTTCACATTGGGCTGATCTGTAGGTTCACTTCAAGACTGATTAGGTATTGAAGGAATACCCAGCATGGAGACAATCTGCATTCTGGGAGAGGTATGTTTCATTTGTTTGTTTGGTTGGTTGGCTGATCTGTTAACTCTTGGTATTCATGGAAATCTCTGTCAAAACCTCACTGAACACAAGCTAAGGAACAGAGATTACAATGGCCACAAGTGAGAAGGTATATAGTCTTTGCAAAAAGAGCTTGGGAAACAGATGGGCTACTTTATCCTTCAACAATCAAATCATCCAGCTAACTCTGGGGAAGGGAGAGAATCTGATTTCCAGAGTTATCACATTATAAGATTCAAATGTCCAATTACCAACAAAAATTACATAGCATACAAAGTAATAGGAAAGTATGGTTCATTCAAAGGAACAAAATAAATTAACAGAAATGATCACTGAGGAGGTCCAGGTATTACTAAACAAAGCCTTTAAAATAACTGTCTTAAATATGCCTAAAGGTCTAAAGGAAAACAAAAACAAAGAATGAAAGGAAATCATAAAAGTGATGCATGAGTAAAATGAGACTATCAATAAAGAGATAGAAAATATAAAAAAGAACCACACGGAAATTCCGGAGCTGAAAATTATTGTAAACAGGAATGAAGAATTCACTAGAGGGGTTCAATAATAGATTTAAGCAGGAAAAAGAAAGAATCAGTAAATTGGAAGATGAGGCAATTGAATTAGTGAGTCTGAGGGGCATAAAGGAAAAAGAATGAAGAAAATTAAACACATGCTCTGCCCAAAACAGAATACACATTTTACTCAAGTTTACCAATGGGATTCCACCAAATGGACCACCGTATACATTCTATGAGTTCAAGAAGGAGAAGAGAGAAAGAAAGAGGTGGGAAGAATATTTGAATATTTGAATAGTGTATTTAAGTAAACAATGGCTCCCCAAACTTGATGAAAATGTGAATCTACAAATCCAAAAACCTCAATGAATTCCAAGTAGGAAAACCCAAAGAGACCCACACTTCTGAGAACATTTATAATCAAACTATTGAAAGCCAAAGACAATGAGAGGAATTTTAAAACAGCAATAGAAAACTCATTATTTACATGAGATTCCTCAATAAGATATTAGCTTATTTTTCAGTGAAACCTTGGAGGCCAGAAGGCAATGGAATGATATATTTTAAGTACTGGAAGAAAAAATAAAGCTAACTGGGAGCTTGGGAGCCGATATCCAGCAAAACTGCCTTTCACAAATAATGAAGAAATAAAGACATTTTCAGATGAACAAAAGCTGCACAAGTTCATTACATCCAGACCGACCCTTACAAGAAGTGATAAAGGGAGTCCTTCAGGTTGAAATGAAAGGGCACCAGACAGTAACTTAAAACCTAATGAAAAAACAAAAATTTCTGGTAAAGGTAAATACATGGACAAATGTAAAACAGTATTATGGTAGTTTTGGTTTGTAACTCCACTTTTTATCTTCTCCAGGATTTAAGAAATAAATGGTTTTAAAAGTTGTTAATCTATGCTACTGGACACACAATGAATAAAGATGTAATTTGTGACAACACACAAAGGGAGGAGGATGGATCTATATAGTTGTGGAGTTTCTGTATGTTACTGAAGTTAAGTTGGTATCAATTCATACTAAATTATTATAAATTTAGGGTGTTAAATATCATCCCCATGGTAACCACAAAGAAAATACATAAGTACACAAAAAAGAAATAAAAGAGAATTAAAATGATTCACTGTAAAAAAAACCTCAACTAAACACAAAGGAGAGTAGTAATAGAGGAAATGAGGGACAAAAACGCTGTAGATATGTATGGATCAAATACCAAGGGGCAGATGTAAGTCATTCCTTACCAGTAATTATTTTTACTGTAAATAGACTAAACTCCTCAATCAAAAGACATAGACTGTAAGACTGGGTAAAACAAAATATGACACAACTATATGCTATCTACAAGAGACTCACTTTAGATCCAAAGACACAAGTAGACTGACAGTGAAAAGATGGAAAAAGATATTCCATGCAAATAGTAACCAAAAGAGAACTGAGATGGTTAAACTAACATCAGACAAAATATGCTGTAAGGAAAAATCTCTTAAAAGAGACAAAGATTGATATTATATATTGATAAAAGTGTCAAATAATCAGGATGATATAACAATTCTAAAAGTAAATGCACCAAATAATGGAGCCCCCAAAATACATGAAGAAAACCTCGACAGAAATGATAGGAGAAATAATACTACTATAATAATAATTGGAGACTTTAATACACCATTTTCAATAATGGATAGAGCATCTATACAGAGATCAGTAAGGAAATAGAGGATGTGAACAACAGTATAAATCAACTAGACCTAACAAACATATATAGAGTGTTCCACCTAGCAACAGTAGAGTTCTTCCTTCTTTCTTTCCTTTCCTTTGTTCCTTCCCTCCTCCCTCCCTCTTTTCCTTCTTCCCTTCCTTTCTTTTCTTTCTACCTTTTCTTTCTCTCTTTCTTTCTTCATCTCTCTTTCTTTGTCTTCCTTCCTTCCTCTCAACTTCAGTTAGCCAGCACATAATACATCATTAGTTTCAGATGTAATGTTCAACAATTCATCAGTTGTGTATAACACCCAATGCCCATTGCATCTCGTGACCTCCATAATGTCCATCACCCAGCTACCCTATCCCCCAGCCATCTCCCCTTCAGCAACCTTCAGTTTGTGTCCCATAGTTAAGAGTCTCCAATGGTTTATCTCCCTCTCTGATTTCTTCCCATCAGTTTTCCCTCCGTTCCCTTACAGTCATCTGCACTTTTCCTTATGTTCCACATGAGTGAAACCACATGAAAATTCATATTCTTCTCAAGCACACATGGAACATTCTCCAAGATAGACCTTATATTGAACCACAAAATAAATCTTAGTGAATTTTAAAAGATTAAAATCATAAAAATTATCTCTTCCAACCATAGTGCAATGAAGCTAAAAAACAATAATAAAAGGAAAACCAGAAAATTCACAAATATTTCAAAATTAACACACTCTTAAACAACCAATGGGTCAAAGAAGAAATCACAAAGGAAATTAGCAATGAATGAAAACAAAAACACAACATACCAAAACTTATGGGATGCAGTGAATACGGGGCTCAGAGGGAAATTTGTAATGTAAATGCCTGCTTTAAAAAAGAAGAAAGATCTTAAATCAATAACCTAATCCTGTATCTTGAAGAACTAGAAAAAGAAGAGCAAAATAAACCCAAAGCTCTCCAACAAAGTAAATTATAGAGTGGAGAAAAAAAATAGAGAAGTAACTAGAGAACCAAGAAGACAAGAAGTTGGTTCTTTTAAAAGATCAACAAAAATTACAGACCTTAGGAAGACTGACAAAGAAAAAAGAGAGAAGACTCCAATAGCTAAAAACAGAAATAAAAGTGGGGGGCATTACTGCTGACCTTGCAGAAATAAAAAAGACTTATCAGAGATGATTATAAACAAATTAGATAATCTAGATAAAATGGACAAATACATTCATCTGTTGATGGACATCTAGGTTCTTTCCATAGTTTGGCTGTTGTAGACATTGCTGCTATAAACATTCGGGTACACGTGCCCCTTCGGATCACTGCGTTTGTATCTTTAGGGTAAATACCCAGTAGTGCAAATGACTCTTAATCTCACAAAACAAACTGGGGGTTGCTGGGGGGAGGTGGGGTTGGGAGAGGGGGAGGGGGTTATGGACATTGGGGAGGGTATGTGCTATCGTGAGTGCTGTGAAGTGTGTAAACCTGGCGATTCACAGACCTGTACCCCTGGGGATAAAAATACATTATATGCTTATAAAAAAAAAATTGGAAGGGGAGGCGAACCATAAGAGACTATGGACTCTGAAAAACAACCTGAGGGTTTTGAAGGGTTGGGGGTGGGAGGTTGGGGGAACAGGTGGTGGGAAATAGGGAGGGCACGTATTGCACGGAGCACTGGGTGTTGTGCAAAAACAATGAATACTGTTACGCTGAAAAAATAAATAAATAAATAAAAATAAATTAATTCTGGGGCGCCTGGGTGGCTCAGTGGATTAAGCCGCTGCCTCGGCTCGGGTCATGATCTCAGGGTCCTGGGATCGAGCCCCGCATCGGGCTCTCTGCTCGGCAGGGAGCCTGCTTCCTCCTCTCTCTCTGCCTGCCTCTCTGCCTACTTGTGATCTCTCTCTCTGTCAAATAAATAAATAAAATCTTTAAAAAAAATTAATTAATTAAAAAAAAAAGAAAAAAAATGGACAAATACTTAGAAACACAAAAATTACCTAAGCTGGCTTAAGATGAAATAGAAAATCTCAACAGACTATAACAAGTAAAGAGACTGAATGAGTAATCAAAGGAATCAAAAATTTCTTTTTGAATTGAGAATGTATTTGCAAATTGTATGTCCAATAAGGGATTAATATCTAAAATATATAGAAACTTTATACAACGCAACACCATAAAAACAAACAACCCAATTAAAAATTGGGTAGAGGACCTGCATAGACATTCATCCAAAGAAGACATCCAGATGGCCAACAGATACATGAAAAGGTGCTCAACGCCACTCATCATCAGGGAAATGGAAATCAAAACTACAATGAAATACTACCTTACACCGGTGAGAATGGCTAAAATAAAAAACACAAGAAATAATAAGTGTTGGTGAAGATGGAGCGGGAGGAGCCCTCATAAACTGTTGGTGGGAATTACAAACTGGTACAGCCACTGTGAAAAACAATATGGGGATTCCCCCACAAACTTAAAAATAGAATTACCATAAGATCCAATAATTCCACTAGTGGTTATTTATGCAAAGAAAATGAAAACATTAATTTGAAAAGATATATGCATCCCTATGTTTATGGCAGCATTATTTACAATAGCCAAGATACAGAAACAATGTTAGAGTCCATCAATAGAGGAACAGATAAGGAAGATGTGGTACACACACACACACACACACACACACGCACGCACACACACAAAAATATCATGCAGCTATTAAAAAAGGATGAGACTGTGCAATCTGCGACAACATGGATGGCCCTAGAGGATATTATACTAAGTGAAATAAGTCAGACTGAAAAAGACAAATCCTACATGATTTCACTCATATGTGGAATCTAAAAAAAAAATCAATACACAAACAAAAAGCAGAATCAGCCCTGTAAACATAGAGAACAAACTAATAGTTGCCAAAGGGTGTGGGAGATAGGCAAAATGGGTGAAGGGGTGGGGAAGATACAGACTTACAGTTATGAAATGAATAAATCACGGAAATAAAAGTATGGCATAAGGCATATATTCAATGATATTATAAATAACAATGTATGCGGATAGATGGTAGCTTTACTTGTGGTAAGCACAGCACAGTTAGTGTTTAAACTTGTCAAATCTCTATTGTGTGTTCCTGCAACAAAAAGGACATTGTGTGTCACCTACACCCGAATAATTTAAGAGAATAAGGCAAAAAATAAAGGAAGAGAGAGCAAGTGATAAAGAAAGGGAAGGAGAGGGGCGCCTGGGTGGCTCAGTGGCTTAAGCCTCTGCCTTCGGCTCAGGTCATGATCTCAGGGTCCTGGGATGGAGCCCAGCAGGGAGCCTGCTTCCTCCTCTCTCTCTGCCTGCCTCTCTGCCTACTTGTGATCTCTGTCTGTCAAATAAATAATAAATAAAATCTTAAAAAGAAATACAGATGAAAGGTTGTGCTGGCACCTATCAGGATAACAAAAGGGTAAATAGTTCTAACATTTAACTCGAAGAACTTGCAGGCCAAGTCCCAGTAGGTTCTCTCATGAAGATAATTCCATTGGCCTCAGACATTTCACCCTTGCAGTTAAGAAAAGTGTCCCCAAAGTTAGGCAATTTCTACCTCTTACAACCTCTTTTTTTTAATTAATTTATTTACTGGGAAAATTAATTACTGCTTTTGTGTCTTAGCTTCCTCACCTATACAGTGGGGGACATGGTAGCATCTAATTACTGAAGAATGGATAAGACACTCACTGGCACACAGTAAGGTTTTAATATGTGTCAGTTCTTAATATATGCATGAGCTAATCCCTCATCAAAAAACTGCCTTTTCTTCTTTCCAAGATTTTACATCCAAATGCAAATGAAACTTGAGACAATGCCCAAGATTGAAGAGGTCAGATATAAAGGATCAAATTATCCCAGAAATATACAAGCCAGGGGAAAGTACCACAGTTGGCAGGCCAGGAGGGAGAGAGGTTATCTTGTAATAAATGCAGAGCATGGCTGAAAGTTTAGGTTTTTTGGAATCCAAATGATGAGGCATGGAGTGTCAGCTTTTCTAATTACTGTGGCAAGACTTTAAGCAAGTTACTTAACCTGTCTCACCGTCAGTTTCCTCATCTGAAACGTGTACTGGTGCAGTAAAACATTTCCTCTTTTGTGAGGACCAAACTAGATTCTTTTTTAAATGTGCCTAATACAGTGTGTCAGTAGGTGGTAGGTTAAAGAATATCTTGAGTTCCAGCAATATACTCACACTTCCATTTACTGGCAGGATAAAAATAAATACACCATGATATGACCCAGCCTCCTAAATGCTTGCAAGCCAATTGGGGAGGCCAGACAAATGGATAATGTGCAGTAGAAGACAATTTATGTTTGAATTTTCAAATTCCTCTTGTTAAGATGACATTTCTCTTTTTCCTGTTTCTTTATCTGATCATCATTCATTGTCTTACCTATCTCACATATAAAAATTCATGAAACTTTTCCATCCTGAGTTTTGCTATTTAAAATGAAATATTTTATTGCAAAGAAAAAAGCAAACATACACGATTTCTCATGGCTCGCTTCTACCTTGTCTAAATTTATTTCTTATTAGCAGAAAAATATATTTGTCATAGAATTTTATGGCCAGGGAAGAGACTCATTTTTGTTTTGTTTTGAGTATCTAAGAGAAAAACAAATCAGAGTAGGAAGTGACCCTGGAGAGGAGGTCATCTTGGCAGATGCTGAAATAAGAGGGGAAGGGAGGAACTAAAAGGTTTGGAATATCTCAAAGACGTAGGCTGAAAAATGTTTTGGTAATGGGATGGGGTGTGACTCTATACCTATAAACATTAAAAAAATAAACACAACAGTTTTTTTTCATTAAAAAAATAGAAACATTAGTTATGTTAAAGAAAAAAGCTTAACATATCTCTTTTACCAAATGTTCTTGCTTGGAGACTTAAATTAGCTGTTCAGCCTCTGTCTCCTTGCCTCAAAGGCAAAGGCTGGAGAACCCAGCAACTTGTAGGGTTTAAAAACATGGTGCTCAAGTGCCACCACAGCTGTGTTTTACTACCAGCCCCAGGGGGAGACCTCAACCTAAACTCCTCCTCACTTACATTCTAGTGGCTTGTCGGGTACAGAGCTAACTGGAGTGTAGACTGCACTAGGTTGCTGAGACCATGTAGAGTGAAGAGAAACAATTTTCCACTGGGGAAAACAGCAAGTGAATAGATGGTTCTTGGCAATGTGTTCTTATCCCAGAAAGCATTAGGGGGTAACTACATGAAGGCAAAAAATATACTCCCCAGAACAACATGGAACTAGAAATCATTAGACAACAATATCTATCATCGAAGGGCAAAGGTTCTGCGGTCATACCCCCCTGAACATACCTGTTGTCATTTGAATGCAGAAACTAAGCAGAAAAGAGCCTGATTAGTGCTTGGGTGGGAGACCAAGAGCAAGAGAAAAAGAATTAGCCCCTGAGTCTCTGGAGAAAAACAGTGGGTTCTCTATTGAAAGCACATTGAGAATTAATAACGCTTGATTTACAATATGGACATTAAGTGACATTTCTGAGTTTCTTTCTCAAAGTCAGCTCATTTTCTTTGGTTTTGTATTTTGGAACACCATTTTTCATTGGGGGTCAGAGGATATAATGAATGGGGTAAATTCAAATGTATCAGGAGAATCAATGAGACCCACAGATTTAAAGGGTGTCATGCAAAAAGAAGTGGATATTTCTGGCTCACCCACAGTGCAAAATGCAGTTCCATTTGAACTCATAACCCGAGCTGTTTCATCATTGTGGGGCACCCACTGTTGATGTCTACAATGTTGATGAGCTTCAGGTGGAAGAAAGCCACCCACCCAAAAGGCTATTTTGATAGCAACTACTGACAATGAATTCAGTTTAATAGTCTCCAGCTTATATTTTCTAAACCCCAAACTCAGCTGGTAAGTTATCATATTTGAAATACTAGTGGGAATGTTATCACTCTGAACCTCTGGGTAAAACGTTTTTGCTCTTTGTTTTTTTTGGTTTTGTTTTGTTTTTGCAACCTCACCATCATTTTCGTTTAGTTTACATTTCTAGTCATTTGCACAGATGTTGATGGAGCTGTATTTTTGCTTCAATGTCTATTGCAACATTCTTATTGCATTCCGCAGGTCCTCCAGTAAACGTTACTTGCAATATTTTTATCAACAGTTTTGGATCGGTCACAGAAACCACCATGGTAAGTGCTACGATGCCACTGGCAAGAGAAAAACATGACTTGATTATGCTATGAACACAACCTGTCAAATTTTCTATTTATTGTTCAACTTGCAGGGCCTCCTGTAAATGTTACCTGCAACATATTTATCAACAGCTTTGGGTCAATAGCAGAAACTACAATGGTGAGTGGGACTGAGCATTGAAGCCCTCGTGTGAACGAATGGGATATGGGATCGAAGAAGCACTGTTTTATATTGTGGGACACTTACTGAATGCCAATTTCCAAGTTCATTTACCCCTAGAAAGCGATTATTTATACACTTTCACTTTAGAAAGTCATTAGTCAAATGTTCATTACTTCAGAGTCAACAATATCTTATCCCCATGCCAGAGAAATTTTGAAAACATTTGCTGTGTGGTTGGATTTAGGTAGAATTATCAGTAATAAGCATAGTGTAACATTAAGGATATTTTAATATTTGTATCTCTAATGTTTCAGAAATATATATTTCATAGTTTGGGAGATATATCTTATAGCCAGTCTTTTTCATATAATGGAAGTTTTAACACAGTCAAGCCTTAGATATGCTACACTTAAGATATATGCCGAAGGTGCTGACCTTGTAATAAACACACACACACACACACACACACACACACACACACACACAATATCTTGTTGGCAAATGATAGTGGTCCCAAATCTATAGCAATTACATCACATGCATGGCTCCCTCCACCACAAAAACCCAGTAAACATAAAATTAATTAGAAGCTCATCATAATGTATGTGCAAACATATTTCATGTAAATGAAACAGATTTTAGATACTATAAAATCCACCAATATTCCTTAAAAATGTCTTGGTGATGGTGTTGCTTGTGACACAGCCTATTAGATCAATAGCCTTATAGTGCTAGGCAATAGTGTGGAGACTGAATTTGGATGAAATTTCTTCTTGCTCCTCATCGGATTTATTTTAAGTCCTAAATCAATTGGCTGGTTCTAATATTCATGACTATGTAAAGTATACAGCCGTATTATTGGATGAAGTCAAAATAAAATATAGTTGAGCTTAACTAAGTACTATGGTGGCTGATGTCCTAGAAACACTCAAGTGAAATAATGAGCATAATACCATTGAGAAGTAAAAAATAGTGTTCCCTTGTCTTTATAAATTTTCTGTTTTAGGCTATTAGGATTGTGTTTAACAAATTACCGTACTTTTTGGTGTCCTCGATGCTAAAAAAAATAATTTACCTTTTACCATTCCTTTTCACTGGCAAAATTAGACATAATGGAACTCTACTACCCATTTTAATATTACTGACACAGCATTGTCCAGAAATGAGACTTCTGGTGCTCTGACAGGATGTAGTGCATTAAGAATTTTACTCAAAAAGATAGTTCTGATAGGGTTATTACGTGACTCACAAGAAAAAGTAAACAGAAAAAGACTAATCCAATTCTGGGCTTGGCATTCAGTTTCTGTCTCTCCCCTCTTGGTTTTATCCGGAGAAAAGAGGGGCAAATCTTCCAGTAGCCCAAATCACTGTCACCCGCTTTACACGATGGCATTCAATGACGATATTTGCACGACCTAATGCTGATTGCATTAATTAGAATCCTAAGTTGCTTTGATTAAATCTCCTCATTGCATTTACCCTCAATCAAAAATGTAAATGTTCAATGTTTATTAATGTGAGAAAAAGCCAAACATTCACGGAGATGAAAACGGAAACTCTGGATGTCCTTGTTTTCCTGTGTCTTTAATAGCTACTGATGGTGTTTAATAAATGGGCTGTTTAGGGACTTCCTGGCCACTTATGAAGGCGTCCTTTGTCATGTTTCCTATGAGAAAACTCGGAAATCATTGCTCAAGTGTACAATGAACAGCCTGCCTATCTTGCTGTATGAGACAGATAGCATCGCATGGTCAGAAGAGTGATGCTTATTGTGCTTCTTTTATTTCTTAGCTTTTGATGGAATGACAAACTTCAACTGGCTTTTAAAAAGGATCTTTTCTTCAATTAAAGCTTTCATGTGAAACTAAAATAGATGTTTTTTGAAACTCTATCAGGCTTAATAAATACTCACGCCATGTTGGGTAGGGACTGGCCAATATTTTTTCTGTAAAAGGCCAGACAGTAAATACCTAAGACTTTGAGGGCCCGAGAGTCTCCGAGTCACCACTGCTCAATGCTGCCCTTTGGGCAGGAAAGCAACCATAAACAACAGTAAGGAAATGGGTGTGGCTACACTCCAAAAAACAGGCTGTGGCCAAATTTGGCCCGCAGGCCCTAGATCACCAATCCTGGACCTGAGGCATTAGTGTTTAAATAGATGTCAGTCAGATGCTCACAAGAATATGAGAGTTGAGTTGTTCTACTTTGAAAGAGTCTATCTTGCTAGACCCGTGGGGCCCTGCCTGGGAATCCACTCTCTGCGCCAAAGAATATCATCGGAGCCCAAGCTTCCCTTACCCAAACCTTGAGATTCCCCCACCCGTGATGTGACCCACACTTTCACAAATTCTGACTGAAAGAAAATTGGTCAAAAAAGTTAAACAGAACCAGATTTTTCTCTGAACTGTCTTTAATTGAAGTCAGAACATCAGACCTTTAGTTTTTCTGCATAGTAATGTATGTGGTCGCTGAGGACATGTCCCAGTGCTACTGGAGACCAATGATAATTTTGCTTTCTCTCTGTTTTCTGGAAGGAATTTTTCCAAGAATGCCTCAGAATTTTGAGTTTCTAAACATATCAATTTTTCCCCCTTCCCCCCATTCTCACTCTATAACCCTGATAGCTTCATTGAAGGATCCAGCTTGGGTATTTGTTTGTTTCTAAATAAGAGACAATGACTATCCACTTTAAGAACTCAGGATGACTTTCTTCCAGTGCTATTGAGTTTGCCCCTCTTATGTTTGATGTTATCTCACTAAATTACTATTGGTACTACCTGCCCACAAAGTATAGGCTTACTTATAGACCCAATACTGCCTCTCACTCCTCTGATATGTTAGTGCTGAGGATATGTGATTGGAAGACAATGTATTTGTGTTATTCTAAGGGAAACTTTCATGAATCATTATGATGATATACATTATTCCAAAATACACATCTTTAAGTAGGCTCCATGCCCCGTGTGGAGCCCAGCTTGGGGTTTGAACTCATGACCCTGGGATTAAGACCTGAGCTGAGATCAAGAGTCGGATGGTTAATGGACTGAACCATCCAAGTGCCCCTGAAATACACACTTTTCTTCATGAAGAGTCACAAGGATCTGTTGAGGGTCATTGCTAGTTGACCTGTATTAAGAGATTTCTGTAGAACAAGCTTTTTGTGGTTCCAAATGACACTTAGGAGACTAGTAAGGAATGTATGATGAAACAGGTTAATTTAGTTTTGAGAACGTCAGTTTACCATTTCTTTCCCCCCCCCCCCCCTTTACTTTAGCTGCTGATGGCAAGTGAATTTAGAGGATGGGGAGTATATAGCAACTCCCACTTTCCTGATATAAAGACATCCTTTGGGGATGTTATAATGTCAGTAAAGGTCAAGAGTATTTGCATACCATCTGCATGCAGATTCTCCCCAAGCCTGGGCCATCAGAAAATGAAGAGGAGAGAGTCTCAAACATCTGGGTGGCTAGAATGTGACTCAGACCAGTGAGTGCTGGAACACTCTCCATGCCACAGTAGCAGATTCCAACTCCCTCCTTGTTTAACAGATTTGAGGTGGGGGAGAAAGAGCTAAAAATGCATGAAATGTGTTCCCTCAGAGAGTATCTCCATAATATAATTCCAGCTCCCCCAAACTTGTCCGCACAAGATAAGTTCCACATGCTTTGCTGGTCACTGCAGCAGAGCGAAGCGGTCTTTCATCTCGGATCTGAAATCACGTTCTGAGAAGTGGATAAGAGGTAGACAGCCCCTTAGGAGGACGCCTGCTGGGCTGGGACTGCTGAACTGACATGATGGGCTCCCTTTCATTCTATAGCTGCATCAGCAAGTCATGAGGAGATACTAAGCAGGAAGAGCAGGTAGCTACATTTCTTATTTCTGACTTCTTAAGGAAGAACCAAGAATCCACCCCAAGCTTGGCATTTTGTTCAACTGAGATAGAAGGTGACTTTGGTCTCTAAATTAACAGTGCAATGTTAAAGCCTGAATTCATCATGAAACAAGTGCACCCTCCCCAAAATTTCAAATTCAAGGCTAACTTCCCATATCAAAGTGAGCACAGACTCAGGAGGATGAAAACTTTACTGCACTGTAGCCAGAGGTTAAAACCAAAGGGCCAAACTGGCACTGTGGGGAATCAACAAAGCAAATCCTTGTGGTTGATAACTTTATAACATAATTGGATGGAGAAATGTATACATATAAAAATAATAAGAGAGTGACAGTAAGGTTTAATGCAAGTATGTATGAAACAGAGTGGCAGTCTCTGTGCATAAATGCTAGATCAAATACAATAGTACCAAAATAATTCAACTTAAGGAAACCATCTGTGGCATGGGCATAGGATTAGAGGGTATTAGGAAAAGTGAAACTTTAGAAATAATAAACTTGATGTGAAATCATATTATGGAATGTAGATACTTGTAGTACCTGTGTTAAGAATATAATAAAGAGGGCGCCTGGGTGGCTCAGTGGTTTAAGCCGCTGCCTTCGGCTCAGGTCATGATCTCAGGGTCCTGGGATCGAGTCCCGCATCAGGCTCTCTGCTCGGCAGGGAGCCTGCTTCCCTCTCACTCTCTCTGCCTGCCTCTCTGCCTACTTACGATCTCTCTCTGTCAAATAAATAAATAAAATCTTTAAAAAAAAAGAATATAATAAAGATTATATGACTTGAAAAAATACATACGTATTTGCACATATATACATATTTTTTCATTCAAATGTTTCCAGGACCTAATCTAATACTCAGAGAGTCAATCATAGGAAAACAAATTGTAATATGAGGAATATGACATTTATTTGAAGTAGAATGTCTTTGTAGAGAGAAGGCAGTATAAGGGAAAATTCAGTCTACATTTAAGCATGTCTCTCAATATTTACTCCGCCTTTAATATTTTATTAAACCTGGAAGCAAACACAAAGACAAAGCAAAACTCCAGAAGAGCATAACTACCTCCTGTGGTTTGGAATATCATGAGGAAATAAACCTAACGCTAAATAAACAGAGATGATGCAGAGAGAAATCACATGTGTCAAAATTTTACCCTACAGTGAAAATCATAGTGAACTGAGTTACAAAGGTCCAGTCCCAGAAAAATCTTCTCCTTGGATGTCTACGTCTGTAGTTCCTTGGATATCTTTTTCTAAAAGGTTTTAAGAGTTGTTGTTTATTTTAGAATATATCATCATAAACAAAAGCATGGAAAATTTTAATTCTTATATATTTATATAAAGAACAAATACCCCCAAATGATGTAATAAAAGTTGTATTCCATATAATTCTTGTCATTGTGGCACAAGCTATATTTTTCTTCTAAGTTTTCTACATATCCTTGCTTATGAATAGGATTAATTTATTTTAAATTGACTATTGGACATTTAATGGTTTTATTGTGATATGACAGATTCAGTATTCTTTTACAAGTTCTAATATTGGGAAAATCTATTTTATCATTTTCTATATATAAAATTCAAAGTAGAAAACCAGGAAACACTGAAGAAAAATACTCATGGGAAAGACTTTTTAAAAAGATGTACATTAGCTGTGAAAATTTATATTAAGATTTTTTTTTAAGGTCAATGTTTTCATATTGTATGTCATCATGTAATATTTTCTAGAGTCTCTCAATATACAGTTTTACATCCTTCTCAGGCTCAAGGGAGGATTGCAATGATGTTCTCTTGGTGATTTTGCTGCCCATACTGTCTATCTGGCTTCTCTGGTCTTTCCAATCCTATAAGTTCTTCCTGTGCAGGGGTGGGGCCTACTTGGCTTCCCAATGGCTTAAGATATTTAACCTATTCACCTCTATTCTAGCTGTCATTACTTCTCATACTTAGAGTTTCTTACCTTCGGAATTGTCTAAGGGATGAGATTCTCTGAGATTCTCTTCTCTCCTACTTCCTACTGAAACAAGCCCCTAGACCACCCCCAATCCCTTCACAACCCGTCCCACACACAACATTCTGTTAAGGTAAACTCGTTCCTACCCTAAAGAGTAGATGTCAAACACTGGAGAAGCTGCATTTTTTTCTCCCTCAGAAAACCTTAAGGAAAGCTCATAGTTGATGTATCTAGTTCACACTTAGATGTAAGTTGGATTATTATATTTCCAATAGCCCCCCCCGTTTGATTTTTTTACATATCATACAACCTCACTCTTTATTCACACACAATTCCAAAGCTTCCAGTAACTCTTGTTGCCAATGAAACACTGAACTGATCATCTCTTTCCAGTTACAATCCTCTGGTCCCTTTCAACAATTCCAGAACTATATGACGGGAACATCTTTGAGATTCTGCTATTCCCTTAATTCACTCGCTTGAGGAGTGAGTGAGCAAACAGGATGGGATAGAAGCCTGACTGGGCCCACAATAGTGCCCTCTTAGATTTGAAAATTTGCCATGCATGCCTGGTAAAATCCCAAATAAAAAGTCAGCTGATAAAATTTTCCAAGTCAGAAAGTTCTTATGTTGTACAACAGAGAACTTTAAGGTTATTTGTTTTAATATTTCAGCCTTTCCAAATGAGCTGGGTTTTGATGACTGACTTTCAGAAGTTAGTAATTATTTGGTTATTAGTATTCTTTAAACCTACATTGGGCACTATTTCCAACACCTGTCACCTCCAAAATACTCTATCAGCCTGATAAATTAGGATGGCTGTATTTGAAAAAATGTCATAGGAGTTTAGATAGTTTAGTAATTAATAGGTAGAAGGAATTTGATTGAAGCTCTTTTCCACATACCCTAATCTTTACAACCTATTTTTTTCTTTGGCCCTGAGGGAATGAACCCCAACTGACCATCCTGAGGTGGTCTCCACTGTACCTAATAGAGTAATCAACCATCCTAGTTTTGCCTAGAACTGAATGGGTCCCCTGAATATGTGACTTCGGGGGTTAAAAGTGGGAGGTTCTCAGGCAAACCTGGCCAAGGTGGTCACCATTAGAGTAAAATAAACAATGACCAAAAATCCTTGTGCCAAAGATGCGGGGATGGAGCAAACAGTGAAAAATGAAAAGGAAAGAGAGTAACAAGGTATGAGTATGTATCACCCTAAGTGACCATAAGTATCAGGAGTGAACAACTCTTATCTCTGAAATATAGTACTACTTGACCAGAGAACACTGTTAAAGCCTCTTTTGGGATCCACTCCACCAAGCAAAGCAACAGTTTTCACAAACCTAAAGACCTTTGAGTAGATATTCCCAGAAAAGAAGTCACTGTCTCAGGCTGATTTACTGACAAAGAAGTAAATTCCCAGATCAGGTGGGAATGACACTTCCATAAGGAAGAACTCCTTCATCATGAGGTGCTCAGATCAGGAAAAAACATGAAAAATATCTCTGTATTGATGAAGTATCAAGTCAACTACTATAGATACAACCCATTCAAAGAAATGATAAAATAGTTAAGAATTTTTAAAGTAAGTAGTGTGAGGGAATTATCTTGTCAACATGAAGCATCTTAATATTTATGGAGATGAATTTTAAAAATATTGTCCCATCATGTCAGAGTTTTATAATAAGATTTCTACTACCAAAACTACAGAGTGGGTTTCCTTTTGCCCAGAGCATCTGAGCAGAATGAGAATAGAGATATGTCATTTCTGATGTGGAAAATGAATCAGTTTTGACAATCTACCATCACAGTGTGACTTCTGTACTCACGGTTACGTTTCTCTGTGGAAAAACCCGCTTGAGCTAGTATTATTTCCCCCCAGGATCACTGATTTAAATTTAAGCATAAAAAAATTCAACCAATTCAATGTGTTCCCTTAGTGTTCTGGTTTGGTTGAGCCTTCTTTCTTTCTCCCCTCTGTTCCCACTCCTAATAGAACTGAGTGGTTTATTTTGGCCAATATATACATAGCCTGGTTTGTATAGACACGGATGTTGCAGCAAATCAGGGAGAAGACAGGGGAAATGTAGATGGACCTCTTATGCCAGACTGCATGATAAGTAACTCTCATGCATGGGGTTTCCATAGGACTACCGAGTGAACATTTTTCTGAGACAACAGTGGAACGATTCACGGCTGGCATATAGCGAGTACCCTGATGACTCCCTGGACTTGGACCCATCCATGCTTGACTCCATTTGGAAACCAGATTTATTCTTTGCCAATGAGAAGGGTGCCAACTTCCATGATGTCACCACTGACAACAAATTGCTTCGAATTTCAAAAAATGGCAAAGTACTCTACAGTATTAGGTAAGCGTCTGTTGGCTGTACCTATTCACTTCTCCCTTTCTCTCTTGGCCTAGTGCTGCCTGAGTCTGGGGGGTAAGTTGTATATAAATATTTGGATTTTGTGGTCTCTTGGTTATCATTTGAATCTTAAAATTGGTGAGAATGCCAGAGGTTCCCATGGCCTCAGCAGTATGATTCTCAACAACAAAAAAATACATATATTTTTTATTCATATATAAAATGTACATATATAATTTGCATATATAAATTTATATATATATATATATATATGAAGACAGTGAGTGGATATCATGTAAATACCTGCATACATGTATTTTTGATTGCTTCAATAAAAGAAGTACAGGCCTTTAGTTCAATTAATCATTGAGCATTATGTACAAATTCTCCATTTCAAATAATTTTGCCATCCTATAACTTGTAACCACACATAAAAAAACATTCAGTGGCTCAGCATGGTCATTGACAGTATACTTTGGGCTGGTGCGTGAAAAACTAGTTCTCATCTCAGATCTCCTTCTAAGTAAACATGTAACTTTGATCTCTCGACTTTTCCTGGGCTTGAGCTTGGGAGTGACAGATCTCGAGATCCATTTTTGATTTTACATTCAAATGTGATCTTCTCCAGAACCGTTATCACCCTAACCTCAAAATCCTGTCTTTCTTTTCTGAACTCTAGTTCCTCTGTGATTCTATAAGGTCTTATTTCTTCTTACCTCATATTTTGGCTATTTTTGTATATGAATTTAGCATAAGAACATGGATCTCTGGAGTCACACAATCTCAAATTGAATCCAAATTTTGCCACTAAGTTACATAACCTATAACTTTCCGTTACCTAATTGTAAAATAAGGAGCACTATATTTATCTCTAAGTATTCTTGTGAGAATGAATGATATAGATTAGAGAGTAGAGGTCAGCAAATATTTTCTGTAAAGGTCTAGACAGTAAGTACCTCAGCGGTGTAGGCCAGACTGTCTCAACTCTGTCACAACTACTCAATTCTACCATGGTAGCACAAAAGCAAGCCATAGACAAATATTCAAACAGCTGAGTGTTCTGTGCTTCAATAAAATGTTATTTATAAAACTAGAGAGTGGACTAGATTTGGCCCTTTGGTCATAATTTGCCAATCTCTGACACAGCGCGTATAGAAATACTCGCCACAGTACCTGACAAAGAGTATGTGCTCAGTAAATGAAATATGGCGGTCTGTATTTTAAAGTTAACATTTTTTCTAACAGTAAGCTCTTTAAAGCCAAGACATTTGGATTTCGCACCTTCTGTAACTCCTTTGGAAGGTCCAAGAAGATGTACTGTATATGAGAGATATTTGTTGAATAAATATTGACATTTTAAAGATGTCTTATAGAATATCCCCTTTCTCTCCAATCTTATGACGAAAGAAAATGGACACACAGCTTGTATCCTTGCAAATAATTTTCAAAAGTCTGTGGAATCACCACCATCAAACCTCATTTCAAAACTCTATACAATTTAGGTCTGCACCGCATATTCCATTCTTAACCTGGTGATTTCACAGGTTGCTGATGGCTGACAGACCGGATGTCTTGTGGAATGAAAGAGGCTGTTCATTCGTAAAAACTGGTCAAGTTACTGCTTACACAAAAACCAGGAAACTTCCTCCACTTGATTTTTAAGGAACTTTACTTTTATTTTTATTTTTATAAACATTTTAAGGAAACACAGAATATTTCATGTGTTTGATGTAAGATGCAGTACTGGGCACAACCTAAGCTGAGGTGACCTGATGAAATGGGACATATGTGGAGCGTGGTGCTAGGGAGGAGAGTTATAAAAAGCAGCACAGGGTATCAGCTGCTTCAGCGAACCCCCTGGGCCTTGGGTGGCATTTGCTCTAGTAAATACCTGGCATCGTGCACTGCTGAAATAAAACCAAGTTTTTCCCCTTCTGTTCTATGAAGGCCTTTCCAATCTAGAACCATGAAGAATATAATGCTCCCCAGACCTAGATCGCGCAATTCTTCCATCTCTCATTTGCACTGTAGCATATTATAAGCTCTGAAACACCCTGACAATTGTTTTTGATTGGGTAGAGTTTGTCCCGGCATAGGCTGCTTTAGATTTTTCCTTCATTTTGGGTGCTCTATGAAATCAGAAGAAAGATCCTTGCTGTAGGAGAACTGGGCATGCCATTTTAGAGAAACACAGCTCTTGGGAGAATTGAACGACAGGAATCTAATTATTTGCCTGGAAGGATTTTCAATGAGCTAGACATTGTGCTAGGCCTAGAGATCCAGAGCTGAGTAAGATACAGTCTCTGCCCTGGAAGGGTTCCAGTCTAACAAGGCAGGCAGACATAAGATAAATTAAGTAATAGGAATAAATGAGGAACAAGAAAAAGAAAAGTGGCTCTAACTTTGCAAATGAATGTGTGACTCAAATCTTGTTAGAATTCAGGGCCTGGCACCTACATGTCTGTTTACTTGAGTCACTGGACTCAATTTAACTAGAAGGCAAGGAGTAATTAGTGCTCATATATGCCCAGCTGCAGGTCCGATTCAAGTTTAAGGCCAAGCAGGTGACAGTTTCTGATGTCTTAAAGGTGCTGGAAAGATTCCTGCTGATGTTGCATTAGGAAAGATTTTCTCTCTACTCTCAGGTTTACAATGTAAATACCCCTAAAAGAGGGAATCCGTTGACTTAAATTCATACTAAGCTGAAAGAGCTGATACAAAATTTTCATTCTGATAGTACATTTGATGCCTATGAAGATGAGAAATCAGGATGAAGATGGTTAAGAAAGATACAAGGAAGGGATACAATAGAAGTACCAAAGATAAATTCATGAATTGCCTCTACCTCATATATTTAAATAACTACTTAAACATTGGTCCACATTAAAAATATAATGTTCTCTGGTGATGTTTTATATTTGCATTTTCTGAAACCTAAAACAAATGGAGGATAGCATTTCATCCATAAACAACTCCATGCTTTCTCGGCTTTGTAGGAGCAGTAGTAAAATTAACTCTACATGGAAACCAAAGCCTAAGGCTTTGACGCCCAAACAGAACACAAAGAGAACTACGCAGTCCATTGATTTCATAACAAGCAAGATTACATTTTCCAGGAAGCTTCCTAAAAGACAGCAGTTTAAAAAAGAGGGGACAATAGACTAAAACTCCACAAGTATCCTGCAGATTCTAACACTTGGGGTACTTAAGTAAAATTCAAACAAATCTTTTAAATAGGAGCTAAAAATGTTAGTTCATTGTTAGAAAATTTCTATCCAGTTCGGCAGGATACAGTCTTTGCTGATGAAAAGTTGTCAAATCTATTTTTGTCCACTTCTCTTCTGATTTCTTCTTGGATATTCACTTCCCTAATACATTTGATCTTACTCTTTGTTTTCTTTTTAAGTTTTTTGTTGACCTACTACATTAAGTATTGATCACCCATGACCAAAGTATAAACAAGGACACACATCTTGCTTTCTACATTCCCTTTAGTGACAGTCAAATTCTAAATTCATGTTACTTAAAAAGGCCTGAATCCATAGTGGAATAGTGAGATGAGCCTTGAGTATTGTTCATATTATTACTCAAACAATATTTGTTGAATTGAATATAATGGATTGCAGTAAAAGTCAGGGCACCATGGCCTATGGTGTGCAATAAGAGAGAAAAAAGGAGAAGGTATTTTTGGAGAGGAGCAGCTTGTCTCACTTGTCCACAACGCCTTTGCTAATATTTGTTTTCTTCCTTTACTTTCTATTGCTTCTGAGAATTTTCTGCCAGCATTCTGACTTTTATAGAACCTCAGGATTATTGTTTAATTTGAAGGTATTATGTTGCAAAGTATCTAATCCAATACCCTTGTTTTATCAATGAGGAAGTGACTTCTTTCAGCAAGTTAGATGAGGTACAATAATGGAACCCATAAATAGGAAAGCTAGGCCAAGAATCAAAGCTCTTGACTTCTATTTCAATGCTATTATCTCCTACCGCACATTAATTCTTCATTTGCTCCAACTCAAGTCCAAAGACAGGAACAAATACAATTCCAAAGGCGGGTCATTTTGGAACCAACCTTTTTGGGACTCATTTTTCAAAGAACTATTGGAGGAAGAAGGTAAGATTTAAGATGAGAACATAAAGTATCTTCAAATTTTGCAAATGTCTGAAAAGACTGTTTAAATTCAGGGTGCAACAATTGACTTTCACTTTAAGGTGCAACAATTTGATGCAATTTGATGGTTTTAAACAGCATATGTCACTAACATAACGTAACTACTTTCTGAAAAATTTTACTATCCCAGGGATGAAAGGGCTGAAGAGAACCATTAAAGTCATTAAGTCAACTTTCCTACCTTCAGGCAACCTGTTGAGAACTCATTTTAGTTTTAAAGACCCTCAGAGAAGGAAACGTTATAGTCTCTCTTTGGATCCTATAATAAGTTACTCTAACATTATGCAGAAATTCTTCCTTATATAACTTAAATCACAGTTGCTACAACTTAAATCAGTAGCTTTTTCCTACATTTGTTAACATGATAAACAAATGGCTACCATTTTTGGAAGAATGGAGGGAATTACCTCACTGTTTTTACTTTCATACATTTTTGTCCCACTAGATTTAGTAGACATATGCTTGGTCATCAACACTATGTTGCTAATTTAATTTTACAGTGTGTTTCACTTCAGCACCAACATGTTCTTCATCTCCCAGTTTTTACTTTGCTGTACACTTTGGGGCTCCTACTCTGAAACTTATGATGCTGAATGCTACCCTGGTTATTTCTGATACTACAGTAGACAAGGATTTTAGAGTAAAATACCCTCGGGCTTGAGTTTCTGGCCTCAGAACGTGCTGAATGACGTATGGAAATGTCTTACTCTCTGAATTTCTATTTCTTCATCTTTAGAAAGAGATGATTTGGTCAAGACCATTAGTAGAATACAATATATGCTATAGGGATACAGATCAAAAGTGGAATTGCCATATACTCTAGGGCCCTCGTATTTTCTTGTAATTTAATTATTGTGCTTTCTGTTCCAGGCTCTAAAACAAAGAGTAAGTTTCTCAAGACAGATCCCTACAAACTCCAGACATTAAAGATAGTACAGACCCACTCCTTGAGTGTGACCCTATAGAGTAGGTGTTCTTAACCTGTGGGTTTGGTGAAAACTCTAGCAGGTCCTTGAATCCCCCTAAAGTGTATGCATATTTCCTGTACTGGGGTATTCAGCACTTCTGTTTGTTTGTTTAGAGGAAAAGGTCCTTAATGAAGTTACGATCCTCCAACTGCTAACAATTTTGCTTTAATATTTATTGCATACCTACAGAATGGGTATACCTGAAGCAAAGTTGGTAAGGAAATACTGTTTGCCTTCAGTGTCTTCTTATTTGACTGACCAAGTACCTAGGGGTCTTGTGCTACCCTCCAACTACACAGAGTCCTCCAAGTCATGAATAATTATGGGACTGCTCCTCCACAATAGTACCCCTTATCACCAAGCTATCTCCTCTCCCTCATCATCAAACATTATCTGACCTGAAACTTATTCTTTTATGGTGTTGGAGGTGATTTTCTTATTAATCTCTTTTGATTCAATTCATGATTCTAGGTGTGGATGATTCAGTGTTCTACCTTTCCAGTAGTGCTTGAGTTGTAATAGAGAACTCTTGGGGATTGACATGCCTCTCCCTCTGATAATAGATTAAGGCACCACTGAGAGTAGGTGGAGTGTAGATTTCTAGACAGACATCCAATGGAGCTCCCCAAATAATCCTGTCTAATGACCGACTCTACCCACACACATAAAAGGCCAACTTTTCTCACATAACCTCCTATCTTTGACTCATCCGGAGCTTGATGCAAGAACTTCAAAAGATTCTAACTTTAGATACAGAATGATTTTTATGGCATAGGAAAAAAGAAAATTCTCTATTTAGATGTCAGAGCTGAAAATAAAATGCACAGTGAACTTAGACCTGCCTAAATGTTACCAATGGTGATAGTTGGATTATCTTACTCTCAATTTTGAGGAGACACATAAGCCCATATTTTCTGTTAGAAGGCAGCTATAAGAGCTGTGATTTCTTGTCTCTGTGCCTATTTGAACCATGTTTATCTTTCTATCCTATAATCCCGGCAAAATTACATTCTCATTTTCCAATTATGTGTCCAAATCCTCATTAGTTCTGTGACTTGACTTAATGCAGTAATTAATGACTGTAGCATAAGAGCCCACATCAGAATTAAGCAGTGAGTCTTCAGAGAAGTGCTGGGAAATGCCATGGAAACCCCAAGGATTCCATTCTTCCTAGAGTCAAGCAAGGTTGGGAGGGTGGGAAGCAGCGGTTCTCAAAAAAGACACCACTGAGGGTACAAGTATTAGAGTTTAGAAAGTGTGCCCTATATGACAGATTCTTAAAGTGCTGGAAAGCTCTGTCAAGCTTCGGATTGGGTTCAGAAATTCACATATACTCATGGGCATAATAGTGGTTCAGATACAACAGCATTAAGATTTTACCCTTGTTTAGAGGAAAAGAGGGAATTGTGCAATGAAATATGTGGCAGTTGGCATGAACACTTGTCCTTGACTGTTTACCTGATTGGACTAGAAATAGCAACCAGTAGATTTTCCTCCTTTTGGAGGTAACTTTCCACTGCATTAACATTCATCAGGGTTTGCTCTGAAGGTAATGGTGTGAAGAACAGAATACTGAGAAGGCAGCTCAGAGCATGAGGATCTCCACACTTGTTTGCATCATTTACTGTATCCTCCAGGCTCATAGAACTGCTTTTCTAACCCCATCAGTCATTCTGAGTCTTAGTTTCCTCATCCATAACAGGAGATTGAACTAGAAAAGATTAGGTAAAATCTAAGGCTCCTTATAGCTCTATCATACATTTATAACTCAAAATGATCTCCTTCCCAGGGGTGCCTGGGTGGCTCAGTTGGTTGAGTGACTGCTTTCAGCTCAGGTCATGATCCTGGAGTCCCAGGATGGAGTCCTGCATTGGGCTCCCTTGGCAGGGAGTCTGCTTCTCTCTCTGACCTCTTCCCTTTCATGCTCTCTTTCTCTCTCATTCTCTGTCTCTCTCTCAAATAAATAAAAATCTTAAAAAAATTATCTCCTTCCCACCCACAAAATTCCCTCTGTATGAGGAAATAAGAGTGAGTTCTCTGTGTCCCTTAGGGTTTGGGAGTAAGCAAGAGAGGATTCTGAGTTTAAGATGCCTATCTCAAACTACTTTTGGATTTTTTTTTTTTTTTTTTTTACTTTTGGATCTTTGAGTCTTTCTCTCACAAGTTAAATATCCAATTCTTGAGAAGAGGATCCTCATTTTGGAGTGGGGCAGCAAATATTGGACTACCTGTAGTTTAAGAGGCAGCCTTGTGTTCAACATATAGTTTTCACAATGACAAATACTCAATACTAAACTCCCTATTGAGAAAGTTCCCAGTTGCAAATTAGATCATTTATACGCTCTGATTCACTCAGCAGGAGTATCCATGAGATATTATTTTAGAATGTATTCATGAACTATGGGTTTATATACTTTTAGACAATTATACAAAGATGGTTGGCTGGGACAATTACTAACTAGATATATAGGTTAAAGGAAATTACATGGTATATTTGAGCCAGCAGAGTCAAAGGGCTAGTCTGCTATTACTCATTATCTGCGTTTTCTTGTGGCAGGAAGCCAAAGGAAATTCAGAAGTCCTCGTGAGCCTGTTTAACTCATGTTGACATGGGCTCCTACCTGGTCCATACTGCTGCCTTTGAAAGCCTCCCCGGATGGTATTAATCCCAAAATAAAAAAGTATAATATCGCCATGGTTCTTATGAGACACATGCATTACTTTAGTGCATTCTCATAGCACATAATCCAAAAGAAAGGCAGCCCATTTTAAAATGGGAAAAAATTTTACATCCTCAAAGTTCAGCAGTCTCTCCAACAAGTGTATCCTTGCTTGTGGCATTTAAAGTTACAAACCAACATGTGTACTGAAGAGAACACACTTATCACTGGACAGTCATTGAAAGACAATTAAAGATATACATAATTATGTAAAGTTCTACACATGACACACACTCAGAGCAAGGCCATCCCATAGCTGATTGATCATTCCTTTCAAAGGACAATAAAACAAATGCTTTATTTGATGTTTCATTTTAGTAGGGATACTTTGCTAAATTTTAGCAGTTAAATAAAGGATAGAAAACAGTAAATGAGGTGGGGATTACAGACAGAATGCTGTGGGGTTGGGGAAGATGTCAGTTCTGAGATCAGTTCTCAGATTTAGGAAGACTAGGAGTCAAATCCAATCTTACTAAGTGACCGTGAGAAGTCATTTAACCTTTCATTGATCTGCAGTTTTTCTCAATTCCAGATTCATACTAAATGTTCAATGAATGTCATAATAACCCCGAGGTGGCTGTAGGATGAAAGGGAGGAAAGGGGGGAGACAGCTCTCCCTATTCCCCCTAACCCATACACATAAACATTTCCTGATTCAGTACCTGCTAACACTGAGGCTCCTCTCACCTTCCATACCTAGTTTCAAGCAGATGGATATCCTCCTTGCCTTGAGTTTCCTCCCTCTGAGAGGAATTTAGCTTATAACAGAAGCGATAGATGCATCTTCTTTCAGATAATGGCTTAGATCTCCTCTCTAGCTTCTTGTTAAGAGTAAACTGAGGAACTGTGCTGGATTTCAGTGTTACCTAGTCAAGGATGGAGCATCCTACCATCTGACCAGGGCTCCGTTGTATCTCCAGACTTTGCCACCAGAAACAGTGGCCAGCACTCTCCAACAGTTATCACAATAGAAGTCTTAATGAAGTGAAATATTCACAAAGTAGCAGTTTTTCTCACTGCTGTTAGCAGATACAAAGTTACTTTGGTTTTCTTAAAACCCTATTTGCAGTTCATAAGCATTTGTTCCCTTTCTCTTTTGCTAAAAGTAAAATAATCCCAAACAAAATGTTAAGAAAATTATTATACTGTACTTTTAGATACTGAATGGCTAAGAAAATTGCTATGCAACGCTCTTAGACATAAAGTGACCAAGGACAAGTCAGTTCTCATTATTCTAATGTGCAGACTTCCTAACATTTTATCTTGATGAATATCTGGGTGTACAAATAAATACTCTGATATTGAAATGACTCTGAAATGTAAAATGTAACCAAAATGTGAACAGTATTAGTTGAGTCTTCGGTGCTTTGAGCTCCTCTTTCTGGTGGTGTCCAATTTAGTCCTTTCCTATTCAACACCTTCAAAACATTTTTCTTCAGGAAATATCAAAGCATTTGGAAAAATTTTAGCCACAGATTTTTCAGTTACTCTCCAAGTTGAATCCAGTCCATATTTGGACTTAATTAACATGGGCCAACCATATGTGTGCACATTTTTCTAAAAGGACCAGGCACAGATGGGAACAGATATTGTATTTTTGTCCTTCCCAGCTAGTATTTCTCAATGCATATGGGTATTTTCTGTGATGCCTTTATAATGTTTGGTAAATATGGACCTTCCTAGTCAGTCACTGGCATTTTAGTCAAGGGAGAGAAGTAGAACAGGCAATGAACCAAGAGTGATATAAGGCACCACTTCCAAATCCTAAGGTCAAAGGTGAAAAACAGGTCTTATATTTCTTTGAAATTAAGAGGATAGAGTCTAACCATACAGCTTAGATCCAGTGGGGGGTTTACGTTCGTCCTAGACAACACTGAAACAAATTATTTCTCTCTGGTGCCCTAGCCACACTGTTCTAAGCCATGTTTTCCATCCAGGCTTCATCTTTCCGTTTAATACTCTCAGTATCAAAGTCTGCTCCTGGGGATATTGGTAGGGAATTTGAGGTTCCATCAACTCATATACACAAAGGAGGAAATGACTAACAGTATTTAGAACACTATTATTTCCCTATATTTGCATCTTAATAGTCATGGGAGTCTTTAGCTAAATGTCTGTTAGTTAATTATATGTAGCAGCAAAGAGTTGGAAGGTGTTTGAGCAAGGATATGCAATGGGATCTTTCTGGAACTTCTAATAATTTACACACCATGAATTTTCAATCTTTACTTATATGGAAAGCCTTTCTAGGTGCAGCCAAGCACAGCCAAGCACAGCCAAGCAAGCTGTGCTTGCCCATAGATTAGGTGAATAGCTCAGGGCTAGAGTGAGCAGGACCCTAGTCTATGCTTTCTATGATGAGTGAGTTCAAAGCAGATATTTAATTACAAAGCTTTCAGAAGATAAGTTTAAAAATTTCATTTCTTGCCTGCCTTGCCAAAGCTGAACCAATTATTTTTGCTCTTCATAGATCAAGATCCTTTTGTGGGTACGTTGGGCTTTTATTTAGGAGCATCAAATGATTATAACAAGTCCTACTTCCCTGATACACTCAAAGAGCCCTCTCAGGATCTAGGTCTGTAAGGGTATCTGTTCTACCCAACCAGTGTGAGCACTGATCTAGGCCACAAGGGAGTAATTAAAAACCTTTTACTTTGGGAGGGAGACAAACCATAAATGACTCTTAATCTCACAAAACAAACTGGGGGTTGCTGGGGGGAGGTGGGATTGGGAGAGGGGGAGCGGGCTATGGACATTGGGGAGGGGAGGCGAACCATAAGAGACTATGGACTCTGAAAAACAACCTGAGGGTTTTGAAGGGTCAGGGGTGGGAGGTTGGGGGAACAGGTGGTGGGTAATGGGGAGGGCACGTTTTGCATGGAGCACTGGGTGTTGTGCAAAAAGAATGAATACCGTTACGCTGAAAAAATAAATAAAATGGAAGAAATTAAAAAAAAAAACCTTTTACTTAATTAATTCAGTTCAGTTGTGTCTGATTGACATAATCTGGAAATATTTTTTAAATGGGGATTTGGGAACTATTTTAAGAAGTTGAAGAATGAATGCATAATTCTTGCAATAGATTCCACTGAAAGAATGTATATATAATTAATACATATTACCATGTAATATATAAATAATAATAATAATATTAAACTATGATCTCCTTCAAGAGAAACTGTAATTTCAAGTGTCTGGTATGCACAGTGCACAATAAACACTTGTCAAAAATTGCTGAATGGATGTGCTAGACTTCTGTTTAACACTAATATCTTTTCACTGAGGACCTGGAGCTGTGTCTCCTCTGTGCTCTGTGTGCCTTCCTGCCCAGTACCATGAGCTTTGTAAAATGTGTAGCTGAGGTTCATCCAGTGCATACAACTTCCTTTGAAATTTCTCAGTGGCTGATTTTCGAGCCCAGAGACCAGGGACAGTGCCCTGATACACCGCCACTGCTCTGACTAGAGTTCCATTGTCTACCTTTGCCCATTTGTGTGTTTTAATAGACATGGATTTGGTTTCTTCTCTGCTGTACCTGGAAACTGTCCTCCTACCCTTCTTAGCAAGTACCCCAGTTTCCTGACCACATCCACTATATTCTTTTTTAAAAAAGATTATTTATTTATTTGCAAGAGGAGACAGATTGAGAGAGAATATGCAAGTAGGGGGAAGGGCAGAGGGAAAGGGAGAAGGAGAGAGAGAATCTCAAGCAGACTCCCCGCAGAGCACAGCCTGATGTGAGGCTCCATTCCATGACCCTAAGATCATGACCTGAACCAAAATCAAAAGTTGGAGATTAACCAACTGAGCCACCCAGATGTCCCCACACCCACCATATCCTTGGCTGCCAGCGGAGTAACCTTGGTTTCACTGCCATGACTTTACCAGCATGACTCTCTATTGTGACTGAGGATCATGATTAACACCTCTTGTCTCACAACCCTGGTACAATCACTTAGAACCCCACTTGGGCCTAACTGTCCTGCCCTGGTTTCAAGTAGAAGGTAATATTTCCCAGAGAAAGTGCTAACATCACTGAAAAATTACAGACCTCTTTCTCAATCTTCCTATTTCCCTTTTAAAATTTTCTCCTTTTAATCTTTGCTGTTGACAGTAATTAAAGTCATCTATAGAGACATGTGGAAGTAATGCTTCTCAAGATGTGCTCCAGGACACCAACATCAGTATTGCCTGGGCTGTTATCAAAAAGACCTGAGAACCTGGATTCAGATGCCCTTCAGATGACACTTAGGCCCGCCAGAGTTTAAATCCACTATGATAAAGTGTCTTGATCAGACAACTGGCCTGGCAGTGTTTTTTAATACACTGACTCCCTAACATTATCTGATCCTTTCCCCATCTGTAGGTTATATTAATGATGTACTTTTAACTTGACTTCTAACTTGCCCCCAGGTTACTTTCACTTGAGGTCTAGGTGGCTTCAGAGGATACTCTTGTTTGATCCTGGATGCGTTCTGTCAAATCTCCCTGGCATGAGAATGTCACATGGTTCAGAAATTTCAAAGTACAACTGAGAGGAGAACTTCAACAAACCTACATTTTACCATAAGGCTGTCCTTATGTTCTTGGGAAAAGAGTGGATTATGTTCTAGGGTACTGGATGACAAGGCCCAATGGGGGCAATTAATGTGTCACTGATATACCCAGATAGCCAGAAAGTTCCTATTTTAAGAAGCATTATTACTGGCATTTAAAGTTTTTATTATATTCAAGAATGCAAATTCACCTAGAAGAAGAAATATTTTAATCTGGTCTTTTTCACTTAGAGTTTAGAATCATAAAAATTTTTTTCTTTTTCTTTTCAGTGTAACAGAATTCATTGTTTTTGCGCCACACCCAGTGCTCTGTGCAGTACGTGCCCTCCCTATTACCCACCACCTGGTTCCCCCACCTCTCAACCCCCCCCCCCCCACCGCCCCTTCAAAACCCTCAGGTTGTTTTCAGAGTCCATAGTCTCTCATGGTTCATAAAAATTTTGAACAGGATAGGCTTGTGGGTGGCCAGAAATTTAGTTAAGGTCAAATAGCTCTTTATGGGTAAGCAGGGTCTACCACCTAGGTCCCTGGATCCCTAGTCAATGACACTTCTACTCTGAGAAGCTACCAGGAGAGGCTAGAGTTTTTAAAAGAATAGATCATGAGAAGTCTGGATTCCTGAAGAAAAATGAAAAGGGTATCCCTGACCAGGTACAGGGCAACTAAGGTATCTACAACTCACTCTGTTGACTTTGCAAACAAAAGAGGATGATAAACGACTAAGTTTTTTTTTCCCCCACAAGGAGAAAATGTAGTAGAGTGGAAAAAAATAAATGGATCTGACATCAATTAAAATTGGGTTCAAACCTAACTTTGGTAACTTAATGGTTTTGTAGCTTTGGGAAAATGGCTTAACCTCTGAGCTTCAATTTGCTTATCTTCAAAACAAAGAGGACACCGCATTATGTGATGGTATCCCATGACTGTAAAATAATAAGAGTACTTGACCTATAGCAAGTGCTCACAAAATTATGATTATGAATACTATCATTATCATCCCTTACATTTTTATTTTTCCTTATTAAGCATTGTAATGCTAAAACAAAACCAAACCCCTCCCCATAAGTCCTGTCCCTTCTGCGGGGTTTTGTGGTGTGCTACACAGAGTGTGCTAAACATGGTCCCTAACAGAGAAACAAAAGGAATATATCAGAGACTCTTTTGCTTCTCCTGAAAAACACAAAAGCATCCTTTTGTCCTTCCTCTCCAAGCAAGACAGACTCCTATACCATTAGAATCAACTCTCCCAAAATAGTACACTAGCAATCTTTGCTTCAAGCAAGCAGATCACTCATTAAAATTTGTATTTCTACCTGAAAATTTGTTTTTTCTTCAAATGGCTTTTTTTTCCCCCTCAAGAATCTTTCACTGAGAATGAATTCCCATTTCTAACACTGAGTTCCGTATGAACCGGTTCATACTTGTTTCAGGAGTCAGGGAGCTTTCTGTCCACCCTAACAATTAATCAGCATCTGTCTAGCTATGTGACAGCAGTCCTGAACATGGACCCAGCTTTCTGTCCAAGGCTCAAGGACAGGTGGACTGGGCTTCCTGACTTTCCTTCAGCTTGATTTGCTGCACTTCTAGTAAGAACCACGTAGCAACTTACAGAAGGGGCAAGCGAGCTTTGCTGGCTTCCCTTGCCTGCCGTGTAATTTGGCAATAGCCCTCGGCTCTGGTGACCATGTTCCTCTCTTCTAAATCCACAGTCCTTTCCCATTTCCACAGCCTTAGGATGCTGATTCATTCATTTGTTCCACAAATATTTACTGAATACTCTGTGCCAAGCACTGTTTAAGATGGTTAAAAAAAAAAAAAAAAAAAAAGAGTCCCCAGCTTTATCGGTCTTGCATTGTTACAGGGGAGAGAGACATGCAAGGGTAGCTGAAACAGTTTACAATGTCTGCTTCTACCAGTCATTTAAACTTGCAGTAAGGTATAAACCTGAGAGCGATTTGATGGGCAGGGTGAACTGAGCAGGAAAGGAAGAATAAGGAAGGGACATGAGATTTTGGGAGACTGGCTTCCTGTGTTTCATTTTTTAAATTTGTTTATTTTTGCTTTTAGTATAGAAATGGGTGCGCAGCTTTCTTACTCTCAGTGAAGTCACAGGGCCCCTGTAAGGAAACTTTATTCTTTACCTTGTGCAAACAGGAGCAGGGGTCCCCCGACATGCACGTCAACCGCAGTGACAGGGAATGTGTAATAAAGCTTCAGGAAATGAGTTCTTTAACAAAAAACGAATGGAAAATGGGTGGCTTCAACTCAGTGCCTTCAGGGGCAGTGGCCTTAATATTTTAGATCACGGGGAAGAAGAGAGCATATCTGACACGCTGTAGGCAGTATCTGGCAGCAAAAAGCCTGAGTTTCAATTAAACTAATTCTGTAAGACCCACCAAAATAGATGGAGAGCCAGAGTAAAAGAGATAAAAAATTTTTTTTCATGTTTTAGTATGATGTTGTGTCAGTCTTATTTGGTACTATTTCTACATCTCAGTAGAGATATCAATCTAATTCCCCCTTCCCCAAAATTCACATTTTTTAAATAAAAAAATAGCTTAAAAATAAAAGAAGTACAGTGGTGGTTACTTTTGAAGGTTCTATCCAGGCAAGAGAGAGCAGGGGAAGTTCTGGGGTAATGGGTGTATTTTAAATCTGCATCCGGGTGCTTGTTAGATAGGTGGATAAAGATGTAAAATGTCATTATGCTGTAACATAAGACTGGTATGTTTTTACTGTGTTTAATGTATACTCCAATGAAAAAGGAAAAAAAATAAGTAGAGAGCGAGTCTGAACTTGAGGCCTGCAGATATGTGGTAAACAAGACCTCATAAATTATGGGCTCTGTGACCCATGAAGGGATTGATTAGGTCTCTACAATCTCTTCCCATTTGCTCAGCTAATGACCTGATTGAGCAAACTACGAGCCGTTAACTTTTTCTCTTTATATTGGTGTCCATTGGGTTCCAATACAAAACCTATCAAGAAAGGAAATTAGAAAAACAAATAAGGAAGAAGGAAAATATTGGCTGAGTTCTCAGCTAAGACAGAATTCAGATAGTTTCATGCTCGTTGGGAATTTCTCTCAGTGGAATTTTCCATACTTTTCATAGTTTTGACCCAAAGAATTCCGGGTCCCTGTAGAACTGTGAGATCTTCCACAAAGGCAGAAATAATGGTATGTGAGGCCTCGTCTCCCTAAATCAATGTGAAAAGTTCACTTCACAAAAAAATAATATTCAGCAAGCCTAGGATTAAGAATATTAAATTTGGGTTGTTTCCAATAGCAAATGGCATACAGTTGAATTATGTGTTGCGTGTTTTTTAAAGCTGTATTCATATTTATTTCCACTATTACTATTTTCTAACTTCTCAAAAGTATGATGATGAAATTGCCAGTTTCTGGATTTGATTCACTTAAATTATGCACATGCCCCCTGATTGATTTTGTCTGATGAACATATTTTTTATTTGATGAAAATATTTTCATTTTAAAAAAATAGGAGAGAATAAATAGATTCTCATTGTTTTAATAACAAAACCCTATCCATAGATCCTGCTGAGCTCTTTTCCCCCTTAATAAAGTGCCAGGTTTTAAAAAGTTTTTTTTTCTTTTTTTTTAATTATTATGCTAGCGATTGCTGGAAAGTTTCATTTTGATTCTTTTACTTTTACCTTAAGGAGTTCATGCCATTAATCTCAACAACATTGTGTTTTCTAAAAAAAAAAAAAATAAAGTCTTTGTGATGGAAAAAAATCTAAATATCAGTATCTCCATTTATATCTATCTCTAAATGAACTCCATGACTGACAAAAATTATATTTCCTGTCTAAAATGTTATTTTAAAGTCAGTTGTTTAGAACTCAAAGCTATTTTCTTTCTTTTAGAAGCATGGTATTTGTGTTCTCAGAACAGCCCATAGAAGCTAGGTAGTTTGTTTATCAGAGAAGGTGAAATACTGTATGTTTATGGCACAATTTTAATAATAATAAAAAAGGATTACTGAATAAGATGGAACTTTATAATTTTACCTTTCAGCTATTGTTTGAAGATAGGCCTGTTTAATTATGTGAAGATGGACACCTTCAAATAAATTATACTTGTCAACAGAGATAATGGCAGATGAGTAAAAACGAAATGGGAATCGTCCCACCAAACCGAAGTACTTACTTTTAGCAGTGTTGTTTATTTCCAAGACGGAAAGCTTGTTTTTACATAATTGGGATTACAGTGCACTGCTTTGTATCTTGCTTTTCCCAATCATTCTTGTATTTTAACAAAATTTGGAAGACTGTCAGCATAGATTCTTCCCCTGATCTCACTCAACTCCCAAGCATGTTTTCCTTTAACATAAGCGTGCTACTACTTCTTGTTTTGCCTTGGCTTGCGCGCAACGTAAGAAATGAAGCTGAGAAAGGAAAAGACAAGGGAACCGGGAGAGGAGCGAGAGCAAGAACGAGCATGACAGTAAGGAGAATTTAGGTACCTGTTCGAGCATCAGAGCGTTCTACACATATAAAAGATGTCGGAGAGAAAATGAACAAAATTTGGAGCAGTGAACTTTAGAGTAACAGGGACGCTAATGCTGGAGCTAAATGGGATTAGCATCATTTTATCCTATCCCATTCTTTGAAAAGGGAGTGAATGTTTATTGAGTTTAAGGTCTTTCTTAGGGGACAGAGAGTGTTTGAGGTGATAGTGGGAAGGGAACCTAGATCCGGTGATTCTCACTTTCCTTCCTTACATTTCTGAGGTCTAGAAAAATTGAATAGGAAGAGGTGTGCATCATCTCCTTGAGAAGTAAACAAGGAAATGGTGGGAAAGAGATAGCAGCTCAATCAGTATTCTGATACAGGGCATGGTCAGAGCTGGCTGGAGCTCTGAAAAGTTAAGGCAAAAGGAAAGGAAGAGCATAGCAGGCTTTCTTTGGTGCGGAGAGGTGAAGACTATGTGTAAGCTACCGTCCTCAAATGTCTTTTTCAACTCAAGCATTACTTGCTCCAGATTTGTCACAATTCTAGAATAAGTGCTATAATATATTGTGAACCTGTCCGTGTGGATTAGCAAATGAAGAGTTAAGCATTTGCCCATTTGATGGAAGGAGAACCAATGCCCATCACAACCAATTATGTTTATCACATCATTTACTGTTCTTGAAGCAAAGTCCACCTCTCCCAAAGTATAATTCTAAAATAGTATAAACTTTATAAACTTTACGTGTTTTGGACATCAGTGTGGGCAAGAGCCCATTGTTGTCATATGATACTATTTCTCGGTGCTCTTGTTGATTCTAGAATAAACTTGAGATCACTGAGGTGGGAGTCAGAGACTGGAAGCTGGGAAATGGAGAGTAAGGGGTTATAACAAAATTCCATAATATTTTTAAAATTTACAACGACTACTTGTTGACTTGAAAAATAAAGAGCATTGCACTGCGTGGAGCTTGGATTTCATTATTTGAATCACTGTCACTTTGTTTAATGCCAAATGTATTGTTGATTTGTTTCTCAAGAATCAGACCTTACAGATCTAAAAGTTGTCTTTAATTTTTTTTCTAAGACTCACCTTGACCTTATCCTGTCCCATGGACTTGAAGAATTTTCCAATGGATGTCCAGACTTGTACAATGCAGCTGGAGAGCTGTAAGTCCCCACTGTTGAAATGACTGCCTGCTTGTTTTAACTGATGACTTGGTTCTTTAAGCATGTGATTAAGAAGAAAGGACTCATAAGACTCATTCTCTACCTATTACCAACTCCCAAGGCCCTAGTAGAAGGACAAGCAAGTGTGCATGTCTCATACACAGAAAATCTTTCAAGTAAAATGCCAAATATCTCTACTTCCTCACAAAAACAAACGTGATTTAGTAGCTTTTATTTGAAATGAAAATATCTCTTGGGAAAATTAAAATTACTTGTCATTCAATCTCTAAAATGAATCACTCTCTCATCAGAAAATTGTATTTGTTTCTATCTTATGTTCATATAGACCATTACCCCAAAGGAATTTTGGCAGGAAGGGATAATTGATTTGAGAACAAGATACAGGGACCTTAGCTGAAGGAGGACGTAAGAACAGGGCGGCCAGAGATGATATGGAAGAATAGGCATTTCCCTTCGATGGGTAGGGGATCCACAAAGGCATGGGGAAGGAAATAGAGAAATGCTGTCCACTTTGTCCCCTTTATGCTTTAGCCCTGATGTCACTGAAATCTTTGACACGTGCCATACGCTGCTGATGCCTCCAAGGTAATAGGATTTTTAGGCAAGAGACATGAAAATTTTTTTGGCTTGTTCTGTCACTTTCTCTGTTTGTAAAGTGCAAAGAATAATAAGCAATACTGACCTACAGGGATGTTAGGAGATTTAATGAGGCAAGGGCAAGCAAATACTTTTAACTTCTTGGTTTAGATGAATAATAAAGATAAAAAACCACATCAACTATTATTAAAAAAGAGGCAGTGACAAGGTTTTCTTGTGATCACCTAAAATCACTGTAGATTTCCCTTGAAACTCCCTACAGAAATAAACAAAATAATGAAATGTCTTTGTTTTAAGAAGTTGTCAGGGACAAAATGAGAATTTCTGATTTACAATAGGTTTTATGTATTTATTTTTTTCCCTATTGCCTCTTCTCTTGAGAAGAAAGTTGAGAAAAACATTTTCTTATATAATGGTTCCTTCGTTGTGTCTCCTCTACTGGTCCAAACTCTCTCTTGCCTCAACCCAACACTTGTTTTCTCTGTAAAACAGCAAGCATAAATGTCATCTGAGGCTCCCTCAAGATTTAAAAAACTCAATTAGTAAATACACTTGGTCCTTGCAGGCCCTAGAAGTAACGAAACCACAAAGTGTTCACCACTAACTTCGAATGGGAAGGATGGGAATTATTCCTTCCTTTTAACCCTCATATTACTTACTTCCTCCTTCCCCATCTGTCTTGCCCTCATCGGTCTGTCCCAGTCTGGGGCTTCAGGATGGCTGGCAACAACTATTGTTGTGGTGAGCAGTAAGAAGTTGATTGGATACGAATATGGGATTACACATTCTCACATTGGTTGGAGACACCCAGCAAGTACTCATATAGTGTTGCAGTGCAAGAGACAGGGTTGGCCATTCTCTTTGTGGAACATCAATGCTTGTACAGGCTCCTCTTCATAATTCCTTGCTTTTCATATTTTATTTTTGGCTTTGAATAAAAAACATGGCTCAAAGAAAGAGGAAAGTAGATTCCAATTAACTGTGTCGTTCATTTCTGGGTAGCTTTGGTGAGTCACTATCTTACAGTAAACAAGAATCTATAAACTCAATAAATATGCTCAAGTTATTGGCTCACCAAGACCTCACATAATATCCCTTGTCCTCCTCACTTTCATGTTAGAGTTCAAATACCACAAAGAGGGAAGGGAGAGAAATGATACCTGAAGGAATAGCAGCCTTCGTCTCTGGGGTGCAAAAAGATCCAGAAACACTTAGCAGATGATGACCTAGTTGGTGGGAACTTGGAAACTAAGAGCTAACTCTGGTTTACTAAACCGATAACATTCTTGCTTTGTATGGTTCAGGAGTCATATAACAATATGACCTTACATGATGGAGAATCTGTTTTACTTCATATTAGTCATTGTGATGAGTGGGCCCAGTTATCAAGATGCTAGCACAAATGAACATTCCCGATTTGCATTATTCCACAACTTCCTTTTAGGTTGTCTGCCTATGCCTCCCCACTTGGTAAAATAACAGAGGACTGACCATAAGAACTTTAACCTGAGCTTGCTTTTTTTAAAACTTGAATTTAATTAGCCAACATGTTGGCTAATTAATTGGCTAACAATAATACATCATTACTTTTTGATGTAGTGTTCAATGATTGACTAGTTGCATATAATACCCCGTGCTTATCACATCATGTACCTTCCTTAATGTCCATCACCCAGTTACCCCATCCCCCCAACCATCTCCCCAGCAACCCTCAGTTTGTTTCCCAGACTCAGAGTCTCTCATGGTTTATCTCCCTCTCTGATCTCTTCTCTTTCAGTTTTCCCTTCCTTTCCCTATGATCCTAACATAAGCTCTCTGAAAACGAATCTAAGATACCCTAGAAGAGGGGCCAGGTTTGCGATGGAAGTATTTTAGGCAGGACTGTGATGAATTCATTCTCATTTAATAAAAAAGAAGAAGAATTCTTTTCATTTGAAATACTAAGACTAGTGCCATGAATTGGATTATCTTGCTGGATTGTCACAGACATAGCTCTTTCAAGTAAAGACAACATTCGAAGGATTTTTATATTCATTTACTTGTTTGTTCTTCAGAAAGATTTAGTAAATCAAGAGGGCAGAAGAAAATGGACTTTATAGATTCCATTCTCCCATTACACAGAAAAAATCATTCAGAAATAGCTTTCTCTCTTCAATTTCTTTGGCTTCAATGACATGTAGTTGACATGATGATTGTAGCTCCTTTACTAAAAATGATTTTGAATTGATTGAGCATGTGTCTGCTTTAGATGGTTTTCTTGTTTGTTCTTTACATGGCTAGACTTTCAAGCTTTCTTGGAAAGATGCATTTAATTTTTCGCTATGATTTGTTTACTCCAGTTGGGTACACGATGAATGACCTGATATTTGAGTGGTTAAGTGATGGTCCAGTTCAAGTTGCTGAAGGACTGACCCTGCCTCAGTTTATTTTGAAAGAAGAGAAGGAACTTGGCTATTGCACGAAGCACTATAACACTGGTAAGTTTACTTTCAGCTGCTAAGGCCAAGTGGGCTCTATTCTGCAACATGGCCTACATATCACACCCCCTTAATTGCTGTATCTTTACCAAGAAAATGGAGCTACAAGACACAGACCTTGGCTCAAAAACCCTTTTACAGATAAGATGCTTGGGCCCTCTGGCATAAATCAGTGAGCCCAATAGATAATTTTTCCAAAATGGAGATAGAAGGAAAAAGATTTGGGATTCTTCTGCTGTTCCCTTGCTGACCACGTGCTGTCAAATGAGTCTGAGGAAATGTGTACAAGACCTTGTATATAGTGCAGGAAATGTATAAATTCTGGCCCATTCTTGACATCCACTCTTGCCATTGGATCCTCAGATCAGTTTGTATTCTCTGACCTAGTGGAAGAAAGGAATAACTGCATAGGCCTTTGTAAACCCAGAAGTACAGTTACTATGCTCTCCACTCCTTGATGGTGATAAGAATTTGGATGAAAACCAGCTGATGGGAATTCAGCTGGCTCTAATGCCATGCACTGTCAGTAGTGCTGATAGACACATGGGTCAGAGGGAGAGTATGAGTTGGTAGTAACAAGTGGGCATATGTTGTTACCTGGAAAATCATGCCTGTCCAGTAAAGTTGATGGTTTTTCCTATGAATGTCCCAGTGTTTGATACCACATAAGCTGATCACGGAGAGGCAAGCTAGACAGGATGGTTTATTCAGTGACTGCTCCAGGTCACTTGTGAAATAGAATGTTCATGAATACTTATTCCAATAGTCAATAGTGCTTCTTATGAAGTGACCAAAACCTGATTCCAAGGTGTTTTTCCTGACCAAGAGGAATCCAACCTTATCTCTCATAATTTGTGTGGACTAAGCCAAATTACTTTCCAGGGTTCTGTCTCCAAACCAATTAAAGAGGAAGAAAAATGGCAAGGGGCGGGAACATCTGGCTCTTTATAGGATGTTAAAAGTTTTAATATCTTTGTATGTACTCTTTTTTATAAATACTGTAACACTGTAAATAGATTCTAGGAATATTCTAAGTGTCCTCAAGCAATTACCCAGAAAGCTAGGAAATTGTTACAATGACTAGATTATATGCAGGGCATACGCAAATGTACATTTTTCTCTTATTATGAATAGCACAAAGATAGACAATTTTCCAAATACTTTGAGAGCCCCATGTGAACTTTACTATTTTAAACTGTTACATATTATGCATTATATATTATATGCTATACATATATACCACCGGTTATGTATTATATGTTATATATTACATATTATAACCTCACAAAATGTGGCTATTTCTACTGGTCAGTTTCTGACAGGCTTGCAAATTCTGAAGCTTTGTCTAAATAATCAAGTTACAAGCACAGATTTAGAAAAATGGTTTGGTCTAGTGACTTTTTTTTTAAAGCAGGTTCATGCAGGGTTTGAATTCACAACCCTGAGATCAAGACCTGAGCTGAGATTAAAAGTCAGATGCCCAACCTACTGAGCCACCAAGGTGCCCTTAGTCCTGTGACTCTTTGGATCACTCATTCTCACAACTGTTAACTGAATTACTGGTAGAGTTGAAAAAGAGTTGAATTGGTTATGTAGGGTGAGCATTTTGTGCCATCTTCCAAATCCACCTGTAATACTCTTAAAAACTAAACAATGGGAGGCAAGAATGGGAAAGACAAATTCGAATTGGATTTTATATCATTATTTCCTGCTTTCAGGAAAGTTTACCTGCATCGAGGTTAAGTTTCACCTGGAACGCCAGATGGGATACTATTTGATCCAGATGTATATCCCCAGTCTGTTGATAGTCATTTTGTCCTGGGTCTCCTTTTGGATAAACATGGATGCAGCCCCTGCTAGGGTTGCACTGGGCATCACCACCGTCTTAACAATGACCACCCAGAGTTCGGGTTCCAGGGCATCTCTGCCAAAGGTAAGAAGTCTCCTTACTTGACAACAAGTGATGGGGATTGGGGCGCAGGCACGGGTTGTCAAAGGTCTTGTGACCTGGACAATGCTGTGAAGACAGAAATGTTTGGCATCCTGTGGTACTGTTGGAGGTACAATGTAAGAAGAGAACAAAGAGCTGAGTTTGAGAGAATTAGAGCTCTGAGGACATTGGAGATTCCTAATCAGATCAATTAGGGGAGAGGGGAATCAGGGTTGAGAGAGAGGAGAGGAAGGAGTGGAGGCAGAAACATGGCTCAGGAATTACGTCTAAGAAGTCCTTGAGTGCTTTTGACCTCATGCTGTTCATGAGCCATGAAACTTGTAGGAATTAGAGTAAGATTGATGCAACTTATGCTATATTGTCAAGTATCTATTGGTGAGCCTATTGTGATTCATATGCTCAATGAAGTCATTTACAGTAAAAAAAAAAAAAGTTCAAATTAAGCTCCTGGAAATTTATACAGAAAAGCTATGTCATTGGTATATATGAGATATAACTATAAAAATTAGAGTGCAGCAAAGCAGATACATGAATCTTTGCCATTCCTTAATTTACCTTAAAGGCTGACACACTATTATTTTCAAGTGACATAGTTACCTAGAGAAAGAACAGTGGAGTCTTCCAAGATGGTGAGAATTCTGACAACCATGGCAGGTGGATAAAGAAGTGTGAGATGGATAATAGGTACACATAGACATTTTGTAGCACTTTAAATAGTAATCCATAATGGCTGTATACTTTATTTTTATGTGAGGGCAAGTCCTCTATAGTTGTAAATATTGCCAAAACAAATGATAATTGTCCTATTCATGAAATGTCCCAGCACCCCGAAAGAGTGCCTATGTGTATTTCGTTTTCACTAGAAAAGTACATTGAGTCGCTGGGTTTCAATTTTCCAGGAATGTGAGTTCAATTTAGTATTCACTGTACACTGTCTCATACTGTTTGAGCAGTCTCTCCAAAACCTAGTTCCAGCAAATAATTGAGGTATAATCCCCGATCTTTGCTGGCTTGAGCTTCTGTTCAGTTGTGCTGCATTTGACATGAGGTATGTTAGATCATGTTCCACATTATCTGCTGTGCTGGACGATAAGATGACATATGGAGGAGGTCTGTGGCTGTCCTGGAGATGGACTGAATGCTGGGGGAATGGTCATACAAACTTTCCAACTTCTATGCCTCCCAAGATAAATATTGGATTTGTATGCTAATAGAGAAAGGGATAAATCTATTTCTGATATTTTTTAATTTTCTCGAATAACATACTGTACAAAATACTTGCGTTGCATTTCTATTGAAATACAGATAGCAGAAATACTAACAGCTTTCTTTTCAGCTACATAATCACAAATCAATTTTACCTAATAAAAATTCTAATCCACTGTGTGCCTCAACCCAAACAGGTTCATTTACTTATGCCTTGTTAGTCATTAGTTCTAGCCATCACTGCATGCTATGCCATTAAATCTCAGGATGCACAAAACATGTAGTTTACAATTTAATAGATAGCTAAAGTATTGGTTACAAGTTGTAAGCAGATAATGTCAAAAAGAAAGACATTTATAGCCTCCAAATTCCCACTGCTATTTTAAAAAGTAGTCATTTTTATTCTCAAAATGGGAGCTTCTGTTTTTATAAATTTGTTATTCATTCTTATTAGCTATTATGATTCTACAGCAATGGTCAAAACTATTGTTGAATCAATGGTCACGGAGCAGTGATCTTTGTCTGTAGAGGCAATCAGGAACTCCGATAAACTAAGAGATAAGCATAATCAAAAGTCATTTTATACTTGGCTCCAAACTCATAGTGGTTATCCTTTTGCCATCAGTAGGTTTATCATCCTACGTATGTTTTTCTTAGGCTATTATTAAACATGTTTGGCTCTCAATTGACTGTGGGGAGATGTGACTCATAGGGATAACAGTGAGAAAGGAAAATGGGATAAAAAGTGAGTCATGGAAAATAAAAAATTGACCATACGTTTACACACACACACATACACACACATAATCGTTTTAATTTATAAACACTGTAGTCCCCAAAGCAGAAGCACCACTGTGCTGATTGTACAGTTGTCTCAGAGTCTGTAGCCCTTTACAGACTAGGCATGCACCTTGAACTTTAAAAGTGAGACATGCTTGTTAGAGAAAAAATAGAAGATATAGGAAATACCATTAACATTAACTATCCACTAAGTAATTGTTGTTAAGACTTTGGTATATTTTCTTCCAGCCTTTCTTTGATGCACATTTGGAGGCAAAAACCACACACATGCGCACACAGAAAATAGGATCAAAACTGTCTATAAAGACAGTTATATACTATCTTCCATTTCCATAGCATTAAAAATCTATCATGAACATAATTTTCAATGACATAATAGTCTATCTGGTATATTAATCACCATTTATCTTACTATCTTGGATATTTAGGATTTTATTATTTGCTTTTCTAAGTGTGATCACTACATATTTGTATATGAGGGCTTGTGTCTCACTGTGTTCTAGAAGATATGTGTGTGTGTATTTATTCATTTATGTATTTATTATATTATGTTATGTTAGTCACCATACAGTACATTGTTAGTTTTTGATGTAGTGTTCCATGATTCATTGTTTGCATATAACACCCAGTGCTCCATGCAATCTGTGTCTCCTTAATACCCATCACTGGGCTAACCCATTCCCCACCTCACTTCCCTCTAAAACCCTCAGTTTATTTCTCAGAGTCCATAGTCTCTCATGGTTCATCTCGCCCTGATATATTTTTTAAATCTTATTTTACAATTGTAAAAAAAGAAGAAACTGGGGATTATTAGAACAAATGAGGGACAATCTGTAGGGAGATGCCCAATATCTTCCCATTCAGGCAAAAATTTTGTCTTGTTCATCAGGTTAACTTCAGCATTTAGTACAGTCTGTTACTTATGCTAGATGATCAATAAGTCCTCATTGAATGGATAAAGAAGTTAATGAACAACCACGTTTCCCCATGGGAGACCATGTAGAAGATAGACTTAACACAGAATCTATAAATGTTTTGCTGAAAATATTAGAGTTCTAATATATGGAAGAATCTCATAATAATATCACATACACTACAGAGGAATGGAATTTCTCTAAAGGACTATGTCTCTCTTCAGAAGTCCTCAAGTAGACTTTGGGAAGTTAAAAATATATCCACAAATACATATTCTGAAGTACAGACAGGCCTCCCAGATCTAAATCTTAAAGACTTCTTTTCACTCAACCTCTCCAAGCCTGTTTCCTCATTTCTAAAATGAGAATAACCTTATCTACTCCTTGTAAAAATTGAACTAGGATGAGATGAGTTATTACATATATAAATCATTTTGCCCAGTTTTTGTACATGGTAGCACTCAATTCATTCTGGTTATTTTTATTGTTATTTGTTCCCAGTCCATAATATAATAGAAAAGACTGCTCCATGGGATGGGAAGTAATATTAGAAGACTCATAAAGGGCCTTATGAGTAGAAGATACCATGTTCTTTGGATGGCCCATTATTTGTTTATAATCATAATGCAAATGAGGTGAGCGAAAGTTTGTTATACGCATGTGTGTGTGTATAAACCCATGTATGTGTCTTTCATAGGTAGGCAATTTATTGAATGGGCTAAGCTCTAGAGCATCTGAATAAGCAATGGCTCGATTTTTCTCCAGTCACTTCCATTAAACATCCTCTGTTGGTTTTATTTTCTCTGTACCGGAGGACACTTCAGAAAGATTCCATAGATTCTCAGTTACTATATGCCATGCCATTAGACTCAGAATGAACAAAGGTGTTTTACAATTTAATAGACAGCTAAAGTATTGGTGATAAATACTTTAGCACAGTCCATTATAAGATTTTTTAAAAATCAGGGGAACCAGGCGGTGGGTAATAGGGAGGGCACGTATTGCATGGAGCACTGTGTGTTGTGCAAAAACAATGAATACTGTTAAGCTGAAAAAATTAAATAAATTAAAAAAAAATCAGATAGCTTGAAATAAAACTTTAGTCTAACAACCAATTCAATGCTCTTTTCCTTCCTTGCCCCTAGCCCAGGCCTAATCTTTGGCTTGAAGATGTCCAGAGAGGTGGACATTTGTCTGTTCTAACCCTTGCTTTTCATAATTGTTACCCTTGCTTTTCCAATTCTCTTCCCCACTCCTGTTGCTTGCTTCTCTACTGTTAAGGGCTGAGAGTGAAAGAGTGGATGGAAGAAAGTTGTACAAGACTGACACTATTGTATTTGAACTCTCGCCATCTCTAATGGGAAGCCTCCAAATACTGCATTCTTTTCTTTTTTTTAAGATTTTATTTATTTGACAGAGATCACAAGTAGGCAGAGAGGCAGGCAGAGAGAGAGAGGAAGGGAAGCAGGCTCCCCGCTGAGTGGAGAGCCCGATGTGGGGCTCGATCCCAGGACCTTGAGGTCATGACCTGAGCCGAAGGCAGAGGCTTTAACCCACTGAGCCACCCAGGCGCCCCAAATACTGCATTCTTGATGGTTGAACTTGAGTTCCTTGGTAATTCCTGGGGATCCTGCACATTACACCATTCATGGATGAATAATGCAATCTCTGGCTGGTATCTTATCTCCTCTTATCTATCACCTCCTACTAGCATATCTCATAGAACTTCTTACTCCCAGGCTCTCCTTACTCAAGTAGATAGCCCTCCGAGTTGACATGTTTTGAAGATGATTCACATCTATCTTCCACACCATTTATTTGGCCCACCAAGAATGTGTGTTCATTGCCTTGCTAAATAGTGGAAATGCAACTTAACTGCTAACATGTTTGCTCTCACCCTACCGTCTTAGGTATTCTAGCTAGCTTATTCCCTTCAGAATTTATTCAGGTGAGAAACAAGTACTGTTGTTCACTTTTTCATACAACCCAAACTTCTGAGGATACATGACAAGTTCTCCTAATAACACCTTTACTCTCCGATCCAGGAGCAATATGTTGAAATTTCAGCAGCTCAACAGATACATGACATGTGCAGGAGATGCCAGTCTTTTCTATTACCAGGGTGGGGGAAACCTCTTCTCCCCATCTTTAGGAAAATAGGGGAAAGGCCACAGCACTGTCATTATCCATGAATCCCTTACTTCAAGTAATTCTTTTCAAATGTCTAGTTTTCTGTAATGGTACAGGGTATGCAGTGCAACTGTCTCTAGAGGACATTTGCTTTGTTCTAGCAAGTCCTGTATCCTTCATGCATATGTGTAGAGTCTCCCTTAAGAGTGAGGCTTAAGTTGACGTTCTGAGAAAAGAATATCCCATTCCCATACTGTTACACTCATGAATAAACATACTTAATTTTAGAGCTTTATCCCTGAGGGTAAGGGCTCCACTGATATCATCCATGTTTACATACCTAAGGCTTAACACAACACCTGGCTCATAGTAGGTGGTCAGTAAAGAGTGGGTTAGTAATGGAATATACAGTATTAAAAAGACTTATGGTTAAGTGGTATGCCAGGTGTAATTTAATTGGTGATTCACTCATCCATTCATTTATTCAACTAATATTTATTGAATGTTTTCTCTGTGCCACCCATTGTGTTAGGGGTTAAGGAAATCAGAGATAAATAAAACACCATCCCAGCCCTCAGGAACTTGTCTTCTAGTATGCCAGAGGCAGATACTTGGAATGGTAATTGTTACACACTTACCATAGTGGAGGACACCCAGAAGGATGCCTAACCTATTAAATGAAGTAGGGAGAAATGGAGGGGGAGGAAAGGGGCTGGAAGAAGAGAGCCAGAGAAGGAGGGAGAGAAGTAGTGTTAGGAAAATGGCTTGGAGGGATCCTGAGCCGAATCTATGAAGCAGATTAAATAGGTAAGGTAGGGGGTGGCAAAGGTCATTCCGGGCAACGAGGACTTCCTACTCATAATATTTGGGCTACACTCCAAATAAGCTTTTCTAGAAGACATTCTGGGCAGGTTTCCAACGTGCTTCACAAATTTTAAACACATTTCAAGTAAGAAACTTGTGTTTATTGATTCCAAGTTAATTTCCTGCTTTCCTGCCAACCAAAGCTTTTTGTGGTTTTTGTTTTGTTTGGTCTGGTTTCGTTTGGTTTGATTTGGTTTCCAGAAGTTCCATCTCCTCCCTAAATACAGGAAAATGAAATACCAGCATGGTATCTGTTCTATAGGTGCCTTCCCATTTTTTAAATATACATCTCTGCCAACCTCCAAGAAGCTGTTCTGCTGGTAATTTTCTATTTGGAGCACAAAACCCCTAGTAGTAGACTAAAGGCTGGGTGTATTGTTGTCTTTTTGACCCACAGGAAAAAAATCAGGATGAATTGAATAGAAGGCTGTGAGACATCAGGCAGGCTTTGAATGTGGCCAAACAGAGTTAAACAATTATTTTCCTTTACTCTGTATTTGCTTTTACTGCTGAATGGTTTGAAGCTACTCCTAAGTGTATCTTGAGTCCTCATTTGTAGCAGCAGCCCAGAGACTGTAGAGGTGAGAGCCAGTGTTGGTAGGGGACAGTTGGGTTGATGTGGTATGCAGGTGACTTGACAGATCCCTAACCATCTCCTTAAAGCACGGATCCAGAGGTATTATCTTTGGCCATTATTAACTGAAATGCCCTATGTCCTATATAAGGAAATTTCCCCTTACTTTTCAGCCATCTGGTCAACTAAGACCAGCTGGACCATTTCAAGCAGCTGCCAAACCCAGGACAGCTTGAAATTTGAAACAAAAGAGGCCATAGTCTTACCATGTTTGATCTTGCTTTATTCCCCATGAGAATGTTTCTAGCTAGAAACTGTAGTAAGAGAAACTATGAAAGCAGTAAGGCTGATACTTACAGAAGTTTTGACACGAGAATTTGTCTGGATGTCTGTTTTAACTCTAAAAAAGTAAAAAATGATTGCTCCTTGAATCAAGTACATCCCCAGCTAATTTGAATGAATCTCCTAGGTCAGATTGGTATTTCTGGAAGAAGATGGAAATAATTCTGTCTTGTAAAATCAAGATTTTAATTAGTTCTCAGATAAAAGGTTGAAAAGTAAGAAAGCTAAGCCTTGGCAAATTGATCTGCAGGCCTGCTTGCTTTAGCCAGATGTCTGCATATATGGGAGACTACATGAACTTTCCCTTCCGATATTTCCTGAGACACAGCAAATTAAAGAGTTTTTGATATAATGAGTATATGATAAAAATATGCAAAGAGATGAAGTGCACGAAACTCCTGGGACAGAGCTGGAGCACCAGTGGCACTTTAGATCAAGAATACTGTTGGCAGCCTTTACAGGGAAGCTGACAGTGGGAGAAGCTACCCAAGCTGTGCTTCTGCTCAAGTCCTCATGAAGTTCATAAATCTTTTTGGGATAGCTTCTAAGGTTCAAGATTATTATTTTTTAGTTTAATTCCAGTACAGTTAACATACAGTGTTATATTAGTCTCCAGCATACAATGTAGTGATTCAACACTTCAGCGCATCATCCATTGTTCTTCACAAGTGCCCTCCTTCACCCCCATCACCTATTTCAGCCAGGTCCCGCCCACCTCCCCTCTAACAACCACCAGTTTGTTCTCTATAATTAAGAGTCTGTTTCTTGCTTTGTCTCTTTTTTCCCTCTGCTCACTTGTTCTGTTTCTTAAATTCTACATGCGTGAAATCATATGGTATTTGTCGTTCTCTGACTTATTTCACTTAGCATTATTTTGTCTAGCTCCATCCATGCCATTGCAAATGGCAAAATTTCATTCTTCTTTATGGCTGAATAATATTCTGGTACACACACACACACACCTTCTTTATCCATTCATCTATTAATGGACTCTTGGGCAACTTCTATGATTTGGCTACTGTAAATAATGCTTCAATAAATACAGTGGTGCATGTATCCCTTTGAATTAGTGTTTTTCTATTTGGGGGGTAAATACCCAGTAGAGTGATTAGTGGATCATAGGGTAGCTCTATTTTTAACTTCTTGAGGTTTCTTAAAATGTTAAAAACAGGATTATTTTGAACTCTCTCTTTCCATTTCACTAAAATGGGTAACTCTATCTAGGTCATACAGCCTAAATGTCTTTGGTTCTTATAACCGCCACACAGTGAGGGGAAAATCAACTATTATGGAACATGTACTACATAAAGAAACAGAACTTATTAAGAAGACTGACATATACATAAAATACATTATAATTCAGTAAAGTATGGGCAGTGGGGTAGATTTTTTTTTACAAAAATGGCTATAATGATTCTCCTCTTTGTATCCATACCCTTTGGGTAATAGCGCCTCCTACACTGACTATCAGTTTGACTACGTGACTTGCTTTGGCATATGGGACAATGGCAAATGTGACATAAGCAGAGACGTCAAAAATGCTTGCATACTGTAGCTAGCTTTCTCTTGCTACTCTTGCGACCCTATACACACTACCATGTGAATACCGCCAGGCTAGCCTTTTGAACGATGAGAGACATGTGGCCCAGTTTTCTCAGTTACCAAGATGACAGCCAGATAACCACCACTTCCTTATTCTCTGTTCTAGGCACAGTGGCCTCCTTGCGGTTTCCTGAATATGCCATGCACATGTTCTCATTCCCAGGCCTTTGCAATGACTATTCTCTGTGCCTGGAACACTCTGTCCCCAGATATTTACATGATAAATGTTTCCAGCCTTTCCAAGTCTTTACTCAAATCCTGCCTCTCCAATAAAGCCTGTTCTGGCCTTTGTCACCGCAGCCATGCCCTCATCAATACCCTGACCCAACTTCTCACTTTTTTTTTTGTTTTCCCACTATACTTTATTACCTTATAGCAACAGTATGACTTGTATAAAACACCATTATGGATTATGTTTCCTGTATATTGCCTGTTTCCCTTAGCTTGACTATGAATGCCATGAGGGCAAAGATCTTTATCTAGTTTTCTCCCTAAAACAACACCTAGCCTATAGTGTATGCTTAGTATATGTTTGTTGATAGAATGAATGAATGAATGAATGAATATACACATCTGTAAAGTCTAGTCGTTGTGAAAAATCCATCTAAACTTTCTTAAGGATATAGAACAAATAAAAGGAACCCACATAGCCAGGGGCCCATCTTTACCACAGAGAACCCTGACTGCCTATGTTATATAACATAATTACATTATTTTAAAGTTTTGCTTCTCTGGATGTATGTATCAAATAGTGTCATGGACATTTTTTGATAGCTGTTTCTTATAGAGCAATCTAGGCAAAGAAATAATAATAAAACAGCAACGGTTTAGATGATGAGAGAGTGTACATACAGGCTATTTTTATCTAAGTTTTGCTTCCTTGGCACTGTCACAACTAATTTGGAAGTTTCTCAGTGTGCCATTGCAAGTGTCCATTTCCCCTTCTTGCTGCTCCAGTTTGTTCGGATGTATGTGGAGCCTCTGAATTCTAATGAAGGCATCCAGGACTCTCCTCATGTGAGCTCTTGACAGCCACTCTGGGCCACAGGTGCCACACTGTACTCTTTCCTAGGGGCCCAGACATCAGAAAATATTCTCCTTTCTTTACCTAACAAAAACAAAGTGGATTTTTGTTTTCCTGTGATTTTAGTTATCAAAAACTGTGCATTTAAACTTAAGGATTGCTTGGGCTACATCTAGGACTTGAGAGGCCATGAGCTCCGATCTGAAGCCAACTGTACACATCTAAGCAAATCATTTTCCATCCCTCTCAATAATGGGGAAGGGGGTACAACTTCATTTGCTTTCCCAAATTGACTGTGCCTTGATGAAACTGGAGTATCAAAATATTTTCGAAACTACACATGAACTGATCTTATAAAATTTTAAACTTGTGTGTTGTTAGAAGAGCCTCCGCAATCCCACTAGGGATGTGAAAACTGATGACTGGAAGGTTAATTCACTTCTCATTTTTAAAAATCTGTTTAAAGTGGGGGCACCTGGGTGGCTCAGTCCATTAAGCATCTGGCTTTGGCTCAGGTTATGATCCCAGAGTCCTGGGATCAAGCCTGGTGTCAGGCTCCCTGTTCACCCGGGAATCTGCTTCTCCCTCTCCTTCTGCCCCTCTACTTGCTTGTGCTCTCTCTCTCTCTCTCTCTCTCTCTCTCTCAAATAAATAAAATCTTAAAAAAAAAAAAAGATCAGGTTGAATGGATGCCACTTCTTACATGAAGCCCTCATGGATCTCCATAAACTGTAAATGGCCTATTTTCCTTGCCTCCGTGGTACTTCGTGCTTTATATCAATCATTGCATTTTCGACTCCGGGCTCAGTGATCAGGGCCCATGTGTCCTTTATTGTAAACCCCTTGTGGAGAGGACCTAGTATCATTCAACTCTGCATAGCCCCTGTGACATACACAGAAGCAGTCCTCAGTAGTTATTGCTGAAGTAATGTAAGACCATGTTCAGCAGTTCCTAATGTTTGGTGATCAGAGGAAGAATTACTGCCGGAACTTAATCGGTCTGAATAGAAAGTGTCACTAAAGCAGAGGGTCTCAGACTTTGCTGCACATTAGAATCAGCTGAGGAAATTTTTAAGCCTTCTCAGACTTCACCACGGAGAAATGAAATTAAACCATCTGGCAGTAGGGTCCAGGCATCAGAATTCAAAGAAAATTTTAATGTGTAGCCAGGGCTGAGAGCTGCAGCTCTGAATTTTGTTGTGGTCTGGGCAAATGTTTTCAGTGTTTATCATGTATATATTCATTTGAACTTCACAACAACACTCTGAACTAGATACTATTATTATCCTCACTTTGGAGATGATGGTACCAAGGCACAGAGGAGTTAAACAACTTGCTCAAGTTCATACAGAGCTAAACCTGTTGTTTAAGCCTAACGACTAATCATGGGGCCACGCCATCTTTCAAAGTTAACAGCTGCGGGATTCCTTCCACGTGCCTGGCCCTGTGCTAAACACTTCACATAGGTCTTGTCACTGCAAACAGATGACATATGCCCGATTTTGCATCATCAAGTAACAGGCAGGGAAATGGAAACATAAAGAGGTTAAGTAATTTGTCCAGTTGTTTTTCTAGCCAGTGAAGAAGATTCAAATCACTGGTCCATCTAGGGTGTTTGGACTAGAGTTATGGTTGGGATTTGGAAAGTAGAGAGGGATTAGTGACTGGGAGGGACCATGAGGGATTGAGCTTCAGGGGTCAAGGAATGTTCTATTTCTTGACCTGGGTGGTTATGTGGGCATGTGCATTTTGTGGTCATTTACTGAACTGTACAGCTATGATCCTGGCACTTTTTTGTTTCCAATATAAGTGGCACATTTTGTTTCTAAAAAGGGGAATAAAAGTTGTTTGGTAAAGCAAAAAAAATACAGGTTCCCCAAATGAGCTTACAAGAACATTTTGGCACAAAGGCATTCTTTTTTCTTTCCTTTCCCTTTTTTTTTTTTTTAAATTTTCTTTCTGATCCTGGTACTTTAAAACATTTTAATAAAGAATTTTTTTTAAAAAACCCAGATTGTACAAATAATGAATAAACAATAGAGAATACTCATAACTTCAGGCATTTTCTTCCTCTTCCTTTTTCAGAATAAAAATCACAAACACTAATATTTATTGATTCTGGGTTCTAAACTGGCTACAAAGTGCTTTTTCATTCATATATTATTTAATCCTCTCCATAATCCTATGAGCTAGATAATATTGGTCCCATTTTCTACATAGATTAAAACTCAAGGTTATACAATAAGTGCAAAAGCCAGAATTCAAACTTCATTGGACCCTACTCTATTCCTTTCTTATTTTGCTACTCTCCTCATTTTATAGTCACTAATGTCCCTTCAGTTTTTAAAATGGATGTCCTTTGACGACTGTTGCAATTTATATGCTTGAGGGTTGACTGATGGGACTCAAAGGATTCTGTAACCTAGAGATTCCTTCTATATTCTTAAATTATGGGACACAGTGTTAAGTGATCATAATGTATTTTCCAACCAGTTCTGACTTCTCCCTGGAACAGTCTCACCCTTTATCTTGCTTCCTACTGTTGTTTTCTGCTCACTTGCTAGAAAGTCCTCTCTTCTGGAAAGGGAAATTAACAGCTTTCTGTCATTGGAGAGAATTTGAAGGTCCAAGATACTAAACAAATTGGTGCCTAACGGTGTTTCTTGCCTTATGTAATCCTAATGAAAAGGTCACTAAAAAAGGGAATGAACGTTTTGTAATTGGCTCATAGAGAAGACCATTTTCCTTTACCCATAAACCTGTTGGTTCCAAAGCATACATAAGGGTTTCTCTTTTTGTGGGATTCCACAAAAAGTATGGTCTGTAAATATGGAAATACGTTGTAGGACTAGTCTTTACTCATTCAGTTTCACTTAATATTCACAGTATAGCCTACATTCTAAGATGCACTTTTCCTGTTTTCACAGCTCTGAGTTTGGGCTGCAGCTTAAAACTGAAGGCAAATCAGAGTTTAATTAGAGATGTTTTTCTTTCTCAGTGGTGCATAAAATAACAGCACATCTTCCAATACTGGCATCTTAGATGTAATGAACCACTGTACTGAACTTCTTCTAAAACCAGTCACTATGCTTGGCACTGGGCATATAGAAGTAAGCAGAATATACACGCCCCCCCCCCAGCCTTCAGAGAGCTCACATCTCATTGGAGGGACAACTATTGAGTATGTAATTAGCTGATAATACTGTAATGCCCCAAGAATGATCAGGTTTTCTAATTTGGTTGTGGGAACAAGCGCCATCCTTGGCCCTGGGAGAACACCAAATACCCTTTCCTCTAGTTCTTTATGGCTATTCTTTCCCTGGCCTCATTTACTTTGCTCACAGGTAGGCACTTATCAGTACTTTGCTGACTGCTCTGGAGGAAACTTCTTCAGACCTCTAGAACTCACTGTCTGTCTCCCCTGGCAATTCTCTCCATTCTGGTACTCTGCCCTGTGAATTCTAGACTCCATGGACTCCCCAGACCCTCAGCTCCATCTTTTCAGTTTTGGGAGTTTGTTCATCCTCTCTACATCATGACCTGAAAGGTCTCTCAAAACAGGACACAGGAGCAATACAGGACCAACTGCATCTGTTTTCCATCTCTCAGGGATCACTGTCCTTTTTGCCCATCTAGTGCCTTGAAATCCGGTTTTTTTTTCATGTTTTGTGCAGATTTTTTAGTGATTCAGGATGGAGGGTAAATCTGGTCCCTCTTATTCCCTCTTGGCCTTAAGTGGAAGTCACTGTGATGGTTTTGAATCCTTGATTTATTTTTAAAATTTGACATGGGATGTAAATAAATTGAATGTGACAATTTAGATAATTGAAATAATTATCAGAACCAGCATTAGTTTGTAATGCTAAGAGTACAGTTGTTCTAATCAATGAAGACTGCATTTATTAATACATGGTCTATGAACTCTAAGACCGAGAACAAATGTTTTTATAAAGAAATTAATAATGAGGATGTATGGGCATCCTAATATCCTAATAGGAGAGTTGGTTTTTCTCTACAAAATGTTTCATTAAAAGATTTGCTTCAAAGTGATATATTCTAACATATTTAGGCTTATAGCTGACTGATAATTCTTGACTCTTTTTTTTATAACACACTGTGGACTACTTTGGGAAGTAGGGACCTTACCTCCCATTTGGCAACTCCTCTTCACGAGTCAATTTCTCTTAATGGTCCCTGCTTGCCCCAATGGATGCAGTCACTAAATCACATAGTTATTTACTTCATTTTGGTTTAATCTGATGCAATAAATATTCAAGGTACACCTGCTATGTTAGGCATTAAGTAAGTCAAAGAGATGAGAAGATCGTCCCCACCCTTGAGGAATTTATGATCTAGTACAAGAGTCAGCAAATATTGTCCGCAAAGGGCCAGATAACACGGATTTTAGGTATTGTGGGTCATAAGGTGTCTGTTGCAAATGAACTCTGCAGCTAGAGCATGAAGGCCTTCACTGACCATACATAAACAAATGAGTGTGGCTATATTCCAATAACACACCTGACCTAATTGGAAGAAGCAAGGAAGTACATAGAACAACGTATGTTTTACAAAGGTGACCAAAAGCAAGTGCTACGAGATGTCACAGAAGGGACATGCATATCTTAACATCAAGTTTGTAAAAACACTGAATGATTTAATGGAGGCAGCAATATTTGCCTTCATGTATTAAGGTTAGCTAGAATTACAATAAGCAGAAATGATAGGAGAAGACCCAAAACAAATACCAGAGATGAGTAAACACCGAAGATCTGGGAGTAGTCATCCTACTTAGCCCAAATGTTGATTATACTCAGAAGTGAGGTGGAAAAATAAGGAAATGTAAGGCCTTTGGGTGGGTCCCCACCCCCACCAGCCCCAAGAGAAATTTCTTCCTCCACTAGACTGGTTAAGCTCCTCTCCTTGGACCTTTATCTCATTCTGCCTTGTATTATGGTTATTTTTGCACTTCTTTTTATTCGTGTGCTAGACAATCTTCACCTTTAGAGCAATGATTATATATTGTTCATCTTTGAACCTCTACTGTTTCTAGCCAGAGATGAGACCCAGCAGCAGAGCAAAGAAATTTGTAGGATTAATAAATGAAACCATCCACTTCAGCCCAAAGCATTTGGGTTTACTAACTAGACCCTGAGGCCCCGCAGAAATGGTTTAAAGACTAGCTGACTCACAGGGGGTAGAAATGTTCACTCATTACAACAGCAGCACCTACATTTTTCAGCAAGGGTTTTGGTAAGAAATCATGCAAGCAATGCATAGGTTAATTCTTTTAATTCCTCTTCCATGTAGATTTTACCATAATTAGGAGCCACTTGAAATACAGCTTCTAAGTTGCAATTCTCCACAGTCTATTTCAAGGGGGAAAATCCATATAGATAAGTACTGGGGTTTTATTTTTTAATCAAAAGGTTAATTAAGTGAATTAATCGTTATGTTTGAATACATTTTTCCATGAAATTTGGAATAAGTAATTTAAATGGGTTAAAATCAAGTCAGTGTAGTATTAAAATGAGTAATAAAGCTTAGGAAATGAATAAAAATCTTATGTGTGCTATTAATCATGCATCAGCAGGCAAAAATGCCTATGGCAAGTTTAACCTGAGAAGACAGGAAAGCTGATAAAGATTCTCAAATCTTCCCACAATTGCTAGTATCTCCATAGAAATCATTTTGTAAAATGCAGAGTGTTTCACAAAGACATAGTTTTTGAGCAGTTCTTTAAAGAAAAACACCAAGCAGTTAACATTTAAATGAACCTTCTGAATTGCAATGAGAGTAAATAAGTACAGAATTATAAGTCAGCTTTATTGTATCCAGTGAGAAAATGAAGACAGACAGCAAAACTGGACTCTGACTACACACACGGGGCTGAGAGAAGAGGAGGCCCAGAACCATTTAGTGGAGGTTTCCTAGGAATCAATGATGACACCATCCATCAGCTGGATCTGTTTATGTAACACCTGTGTGTCTGTTAGACTACGTAGGTGGTAGCTTACGAGTAGGAACCTTCTCTTGTGAGTAAATGTCACCAAAGAAGCAAACAAGAGAAATATGAGGGCCAAAATCTGTGTCATTATTCAGAAGAAAATGCGTTGTATAAAGGGATAAAATGCACACGTCAAAATATGAGAACGCAAGACAATTTCTGTCACTGTCTCTGAAGCCCCCAGAGAAGTGTTAATTTGTTCTTCATGTGAAGTTAATTAGGTCATGTGAGATGTGTGTCTCGTGTTACCCCTACTGGAAACAACTCCTAAGAAGGAGTTCTGAGTATATGTCTCCCAACCCCAAATTCCGGGGATCAAATGTACTGTGGTTTGTATTGAGAGCAAAGAGGTACTCCCTCTTGTGTCCAGGTGGAATCACTACTCCTGGGATTCCCTGGCCATACTGGTATCAGGACACAAACAGAACGATTAGGGGTAGGTTCAAAAGGACACAGGAACTGAATGAATGAGTTTCCAGTGGCCAAAGCTGGAACAAGTTAAATGAAATAAAGGAGTGCTAGATTATAACCCATATTATAATATAAATATCCATAAGTACACACTGATAGAAACAAATGAATAAAAATATTTGGGGGACAGTAAATAAATCTCCCATGCAGAAGGATTCCAACGAATTTATGTAGATACTCTACCCTAAAGAAGATAGAGCAATTACCCACTTCTTTTTTTTAAAATATTTTATTTATTTGACAGAGAGAAACCACAACTAGGCAGAGAGGCAGGCAGAGAGAGAGGAGGAAGCAGGCTCCCTGCGGAGCAGAGAGCCCGACATGGGGCTCGATCCAAGGACCCTGGGATCATGACCTGAGCCGAAGGCAGAGGCTTTAACCCACTGAGCCACCCAGGCGCCCCCAATTACCCACTTCTTAAGATTTTTTTTTTAATATTTTATTTATTCGACAGAGAGAAATCACAAGTAGGCAGAGAGGCAGGCAGAGAGAGAGGAGGAAGCAGGCTCCCCGCGGAGCAGAGAGCCCGATGTGGGGCTCGATCCCAGGACCCTGGGATCATGACCGAGCCGAAGGCAGAGGCTTTAACCCACCGAGCCACCCAGGCGCCCCCAATTACCCACTTCTTAAGTGTAGGGTATACGTAGTGACTTTCTTCCAAAGACGACAGTATGGAAAGGAGAAAAAAAAATAACTTTGCAGTAGAGAAACCTGACAAACCCGATCTCAGCCAGATGATCAAAATCAACATCAACAATGACAGGTAATGTTGAGAGCATGCAAACTTGACCCAATGTGATGAGAAGGGAAGTTTACCTCCATAGTCTTCTTCCCTGAAACTCATAACCCTGGTCTAAGCATGAGAAAAACAACAGACAGTGCCCAGCTGAGGGGCATTCTACAGAATATCTAACGAGTACTCCCCAAAACTGTCAAGGTCATTGAAAACAAGAGAGGTCTGAGAAGCTGTCACAGCCCAAAGGAGTCTACAGAGAGATAGAAACTAAATGTAATATGGTATCCTGGATGGAATCCTTGAACAACACAAAAATATTAGGTAAAACCTCAGGAATCAACGTTGGTTCATTGGGTTCAACAAATACAACCAGAAAAAAGTAAAATGTTAACATCAGAGAAAAGTGGGTATGGGTTATATGGTAACTCTCTGTGCTGTCTTTGCAACTTTCCATAAATCTGTAATTATTCTAAACTTTGAAGTAAACTTTAAAGAAGTTATATCTATTTTAAAGCAAGTGAAATGTGTTGTAGAATCTAATGGGTGCCTAAGCATCCAAACTGGGCTAGAGAGAGGGAAAGAACAAAGGAAATCTTCTTTCTCTGTCTCTAAAATAAGAGACCTAGTTTGTTCTATTCTCTCTCTCTTGTTTCTTATCCACAGAGGGTAGCAAGACTGGCTATAGACAGTGCCTGAATGTTCATGTTGTATGCTGAGTACCTGAACAGGGACTGTTCTCTTTCTGGCCCAATTCTAAATTCCCAGAGGAAAGGATTATCTGTTTTGGGACAGGAGTTCACTTCTATTTCTGTCAGCTGTGATAGGCAGGGTTGGGGAAAGGACCCCAATTAGCCTAGCTTAGGTTGCATATTCGCCCTGTACAAATCAGTAGCTATCAAGAGAACAGATATATAGATGTACATGATGGTCCAGAGACCCTCCCCTGTGGGGGGAAGAGGAGGAGGAGGAAGAGAAGGAGTTTCTCCCAGGGTGGAGAGTGGTGGGGAGGACAAGGTAGCTCCTACTCAATAAAGGAATGTCCATAAAGCATCTAAAATTGTGGGGGTGGGGGAGAGAAGCAGTCGTAATATAAGACATAACTATTTAGCACTTCTGAAAATGTGCAAGTCCAAAATCCCTTATCCATACTTCTGAAATCCCCAAAGCTCTGAAAACCAAAAGGTTTTCCATAGCTCATTTGGCAGCAAACCTGTCCTGAACTAATGGGAGGTTAATTATACATTCTACATATCCCGTTTAGTGTGAATATTCACACTGTTTGCCAAAGAAATATTAATGTGTTTGATTACAGGGTCTTCCCCAAGCCCCAGTAAGAGCAAGTAATATGTAATAAATTCTACATGTTACAGTATTACCTTAATAAAATCTGAAAACCTCTGAATTACAGTGCTTAAATGTTCCCATGGGTTTCATATAAGGGATACATATATAATGGTACATATATTGAAGAACATGAATGTCAATTTCTATGTAGCTCTGAAAATAAGAGCCTCAAAAATAAAAACCATACATAAAAACAAAGAAAAACCCTTTAAAACAGTGAAATAAAAATATACAATATTATGCTCATTTGGGAGGATAAACTATTAATGGCAATGCCTTATTTTTACATGAATATTTAGCTTTTAAATCTCTCCTCTGTTATTTAAGTATCAAAACAAGTCTTGGACGTAAGTAGGGCAAATACTATTATTGCCTCTATGGATAAGATTTTATCCATATCCAGAGAAGATTTTACTAGAGAAAGAATAGGGGCTCAGTTACATGTCTCCTAACCACTAACCCAATATCCTTGGACTCTGGCACTTGGTGTCTCACGTGGAGAGGGGTTAGGGAATTGGTACTTTGAGAATGCAAGAAAAGCATGCCAAAGTTATGTCATATGTGCTTTCTTTGATGTTTTGAGGACTATGAAAAGGAAGGTTTGCCAAGGATCCTTAGAAAGGTGGAAGTGAGGCAGCTTCCCACAGGTTAAAATGTCCAGGGCTCATAGGCCTTGGACCTGAATCCCTTATTGGCTGTAAGTGCCCTTGGTCAAGCCAGTTATCATAGAGCTGCCTCTTAAGGCTATTGTGGGGTCTGACTTGACACATTGCACAAGTAAAGTCCTGCATGATGTATTCCCTAAGTTCTCTTCTCTTCTCCTTCAAAGTCCTGCTGGTCTTTCTTAGGAAGTTATTCAAACTTTCTTTCCCAGGTGACTCTTAATGAGAACCACAGACCCAGTGCTGAGAAATAGGACACGGTAGACCTACAGAAATATAACTTACACCTCAAGAAGGCAGAGACCCATTGGGTACTCAGCCTAGCACGGAACTTGGTATGAAGTAAGTGCTCAATATATAGTTAGTGAGTGAGTAACTAAAGGAAGATTAGGAATTTTCCATTGGAGAAAATCCCACATCAGAAGGGAGGAAATCCTCAACATTTAATTAGTTAAATTAGGCAATGAAACACTCTTAGAAGAAATTCCCTCCTGTGTGGTAATTATTTTTGTTTTCTCTATTCAGTGACAATGGTTTTCTATCCCAGTGTCAGCATGGGAACCCCAGGGACAGTTGCTAAAGCCAGCTCTCCAGGTCTGGGCCCTGTGCCCCTCTGCTTTCCACTCCTCAAATGCTGCACATTCATTAGCAATTTTGACCTCTGGTGTCTTTGTAAGATTCAAAATTCTTAATAAATGCCTAAAAACCGGTCTAAAAGAATCGACACCGGTCTAAACTTGAGAGGTTAACCCTATTTAAGTAGCTCCCTTTTTTTTCTTTTTATAATTTTTGTTTGGAAGATGCATAGAATTATATGGTAAACTCATCATTTAAAAAAATAATCAAAAAAGTATATTGCTTGCAACATAAGGGAAAGGAATGTCATGTAAATGAAAAAGAAAGGAAAAAGAGCTAAAATATTCTGTTCAATCATGGAAAAAAAATTTCCTAGGCACAAATCTTTTCTTTTCATTACAGTAAAAAAATACATGCATTAAAATGCATAAAATGCCCTAAGTTAATTAAGGTTACACATTTTTACACACACATATATATATATATCTCAGATCAAGATGTAGAATATTTCCAGTACCCCCAGAAAGTTTATTTCTCCTTCACAGTCAACTCCCCACTCAGAGGAAACCACTGTTCTGACGTATTTAACTAGTGATTAGTTTTGCCTCTTCTTGTATTTCATATGAGTGGAATTTTATACTATGTATTTTTTATGACTGGCTTTCCTCACAAAACTGGATATCTATGTAATGGATCTGTGCTGTTGGTGTAGCTGTAATTTGCTCCTTTTTGTTGACCAGTCTCTGTTGCTGGGTATCACATCCAGGTTTTAGTCTATTGTGTCTTAAACCTGCTGTGAACATTTGACACGTAAGTTTTGATGAACATACGCACTCATTTAATCTTGAGACTATATCTATGAGTGGAATTGCTGGGCCACAGGGTCTGAGTTTTCCCAAATCGTTAAAACAATTGACACTTCCCTAGCAATGTGTGAGGGTATCCACATCTGTATCAACAATGTCAGTCTTCTTCATCTGGCCATTCAGATGGGGTTTGGAGGTAGCTCATTTGGGTTTTAACTTGCATGCCCTTAATCAGGAATGATGATGAGCACCTTGTGATAAGTTTAGTGGCCACTTAGTTCTCTTCTTTTGTGAAGTGCTTATTCCAAGTTTTTGCTCATTGTGTTCTCAAGCAAGCACATTTTTTATTTGAACTCTATTATCTGAGTACTGTATGTTGAATTCTACATAATTCATAAATCAATCTAGTGAGGTTTTTCAGGAGTAACAATTTCTATCTTTTTAGAAGTTCTCTGTGGCGTTTCCAAAAGTGGTGATTCCAAAATGGTTATTTTTCTCAAGTGCAAAATTCTGTCTGGTAGGATCCCTCTTCTGCATATGTTATTAGAAGTGAGATACCATCCCACAATTTAGTGGTTCAGAGCATAGACTCTAAAGTCAGGATATCTGGGTTCAAGCCATATAATGTTGGTGATATTTACATGCCTCTGATACCTCATCTGTATAATGGGGATCATGACATGACTTGCCTGTCTCAGCGCTGGGGAGAGCACTGGGATTAACCTGTATAAAGCTCTTAGAGTGATGTACAGTATATAGCAATCCGTCAAGAAGTACTGCTTATTAATAACATTACATAGGGTGCCAGATGAGGAACTCACTGTGTCTGTTTAATCACGAGAAGATTAGAACATTATCCAATGAACTGGGGAAGCATTCACATGTGGATCTGGATCACTTGAACAAAAACTGGGGGATGGGGTGTGAATCTCCAGAACCAGCTGTTTGGAATGACCACTGAAATGATCACTGAAACCTATTGAAAATGTTCTTTCTCGTCCATTTGGCTTTGAGAACCCAGCATATGCCTAATAGCTCCACTGGTGCCTGAGTTAGGAGGGCCCAGGCCAAGTTATACATATTCATGACTCGTAAATTGTTCAGTTTGGCCCTGAATGGGAACTAAAAGATGTAGGGAAAAAAGAGCAGCTCCCCTTCCAGGCAGCCCAAGACACAGGAATGTTTTAATAACAATGGGAACTTGGGTTTCCTAAGAATCATTTTATAAAATCTGTAAGGCACTCTGATAAAGGTTATACATTCAAGGACATCCAAACAGCCAGAAAACACCAGTCAAATGTGGCAGGGGAGACATTGTTAAGTAAGAGCACTTACTCTCTGTCAGTAACTTCAAGAGGGCCATGGGCTTTTTCTCTCATTAAGTCCATCTGCCTAGGCTAGGTGCCTGGCAGATCTTCTACTAATGAGAATCTGTTCTTCCTGATACTGGAAAAACCACGTCTTCATCTCTATCCTTTTACATGTGCCAATGCCATGTCAGAAATAATTTTTCAAGAAAGAGACCTTCCAAGGCACAACCAGGTATGATCATTCAGTCCACCCAGCTCCTCCAGTCATTTGAGGTAATGAGGACAGAGAACAGTGCTGACTGTCTTTCCTCTGCTGAATCATTACATTCAGAAGGGAATCAAGGGAATCACATCCTTTATTATCCAATGCCATCAGGAATTTAGCTTCCCTAAAGTGCTCGTGTAAGAATGCAACAATTTGAACTTGGTCAAGATTTTTTTTTTTTTGCACAATTCCTTGAGTTATGGCCACATGGATTTTTTGCTATTAATATGCCCACCAAGCAATTATTTTTATTTTGCTTATTTTTTTTAAGCTTTCTACTTCATGGATTTTAAGAAAATGATTCTTGGGAATTATTTCGCTCAAAGGAAAGACAGTCCTGGATCTCTTTAAATATGTTCATTGACCTGATATGGTAGGCAGGACTCTAAAAATGCCCTTTCCTCCCAGAATCTATGAATGTGATGAGATATCACTGCTGTGATTGTGTTATGTTGTATGGCATAATTGACCTTAATATAGGGAAATGATCCAGGTGGGCCAGATCTAATCTCACGAGCCCTTAAAAGCAGAAAGCTTTCTCTGGTTGGTTGCAGAACAGGTAGTCAGAAAGATGTGAAGCACAAGAGAGATTCTACTCTGGCTTGAAGATGGGGAAGGCCACAAGAGAGTATAGGCAGGCTTAAGGAGTTGAGAGAGGACTCTGGCTGGCAGTGATTAAGGAAAGAGGTATTTCAGTTCTGTAACTACAAGGGAATGAATTCTGCCAATAATAAAAATGAGTTTGGAAAAGGAATTAAGGTTCCACTTGAGAACAAAGCTAGCTGACATCCTGACTCCAAACTTATGAGACCCTATGGACGGAATACAGCCATGCTGAGCCAAACTTTCAACCTATAGAAATGAGCTAACAAATGGATGTTTTAAGCCACTAGATTTATGGTACTATGCTACACAACAGAAAATTAATCCACTTGGTTTCTTCTCTTTGCATTCTTCCAAATGACCAAGCAATAGATGAGGAGTGGTTAGAGAAAATTAAAAATCCTATGAAATCCTATTTATTTTCATGGATTGACTCAGATTATTAGAGATTATGGGGTCATCTCAAGAAGAAAAGGCTCCAATGAATCCCATCTTCACAGTAATGACCACACTATAGTTGCGACAAGGAAAAGAATATTGCATCTTCCTGTGGGTGCATAAGAGAGTTGACTAAACACTGGGTCTGACAATCATTTTTCCTTAAATCTGAATCATGCCAGGAATGTCATTTTGCTTTTTGTGCTTCACTTTCCTCCTTGACTTAGAAGGCTCATTCTCATTCCTGCAGCAATATGGCCAAGGTCAAGAATGCCATGACAGCTCCATGAATGAAATAGGAACACGCTAACATCATCATCATCATCATCACAAAATCCATTATTAAAGCATACATAGTACAGGTGTCACAAGGTGCTAGAAAAGCGGGAGGTGTAAAGTGGGGATAAAAATAGTTTCCAAAATTAGAAGAAAACATGGTATGTCGATTCAGGAATCTTGGAAAAGAAAGAAGACGGGAGTACGGGTCCTGTGTGTGTTAACACAGAACTAAGCAAGAAGCTATTAAGAAAATGATACATTTATCCACATTTCTCTCATTGGCTTCTGCTTCCTCAGGCATGCCACCAATGTTGCTGGAATTGCTCTACACTTCTGATATCCTTTACCCTTCTTCTGCAGCCCTTCTGGTTCTTAGGAGGGACTCTTTTCAGAGAGATTCCCCATGATGCTGTCCAAATGACACTCTTCTTTCTGAATCCAGAGTCCTCTCCTCACCAGAGCTTACATCTCTTGCTCTGTCTGATAGAAAACTGAAGTTTAGATAGACTAATCAGATTTTAGAAATGAACTGGAATTTTTTTTAGGAATAGGGAAATTGAGGGTCATGGATTTTAAGGAACTAATAGGGCAATCTAGATATTCAGAAAATTTCTCTTTCAAATAATATTCTAAGCTTTCTTAAAAAGTAAAGAATTACGTTCAGAAAGAAATGAAGATTCAAAACCCAATATTTTAAGCAAGGCAAAGAAGTATGGTATTCCCCACAGCCAAAATCTCAAAAGGAAAAGCCCAGGGCATCAAATCCAGGTAATTTTTTGAAAAGATTTTATTTATTTATTTGACAGACAGAGATCACAAGTAGGCAGAGAGGCAGGCAGAGAGAGACAGAGAAAGAGAGAGAGAAAGGGAAGCAGGCTCCCTGCTGAGCAGAGTGGGGTGGGGGGAGGCGGGGAGCTCCATCCCAGGAGCCTGCTGAGTGGGGCTCAATCCCAGGACTCTGAGATCATGACCTGAGCTGAAGGCAGAGGCATTAACCCACTAAGATACCCAGGTGCCCCTGCGTAATTTGTTTTATTATCCTAACTTACATTGTTTCTTTTGTTGATATGATTTCCGAAGATGGATTTATCTTTTTAACTAGCATGCTTAAAAAAAACTAGAAGGCTCCTTGGTCTACAAAACAATAAATTTTATTTCCTACCTAAATAAGTGGTTCTAAACTGTTTAAAGTACTGTTCTATCCTTAAACATCCCTACTTGTCAAATTAAATGCTGATTCAAGGGAAAGGAACAAATGAGAGAAGATAATTCAGTTCAGTATTGGCTTTTGGCTTTATAGTTTGATAAAAGCAATCCCTTTCTTGTTTTTCCTATACCTTTCTAGTACTACCCTCTAGTACTAATCACAACACTTTAATGAGTGTCGTAAATACTGCTCATTGTTCAATCTTCAAAAAGATATTAATGCTTACGCTTTCATCTTCAAGCTAAGTAGAATTTTGGTGGTGGCATAAGTAAAAAGAGCTTGAATGACTTTTGTATATGGCATTAATGAGAAAAATTGATTTCGTACAACTTATATAATTTCTCTGATCCCCAGTGAGGGCTTAGGTATGTAAAGGTGAAGAGCAAATTTTCTGCTTGTTCTGCTCATGGTTTGATTACTTGGCATGGGTACATGAAAGAGAACTGCAAGGTGGATAATATATATTTTCCTAGATTTGAGCCATAGACCCTCTTTACCTACAGATCAAAGTGTCTAATAAATATGCTTCCTTTTCTTGCACTAGTGAAGGTGAACACTTAATTGACGCCTTCATGTTTTCTCTTCTCCATCCCTGATGGCTGTATGTGCTTCTTATTCTTACTGCATTTTATTTTCCAGGATCTTCCTCGGGGATGGAAATTAACTTAAACTTTTAACAATATGAAACGGAGAAAAAATATGGAGAAATGACTATAAACTCTGTTTTCTGGTCTTTTCTTCTTTGAACCCATAATTAGCTACTCTGCGCAAATACATGTGCAAATAGCAGAGTCATTTTTCAAAGCAAAATACTTGGAACAGAGATCCAAACAAAACACAGCTCTCAATCCATTATCCTGCCTCTTTGTAATTAACCTACAGGAAAGACTAGAACAAGAACTCATCACAGATTCTGGAGCAACGTCCACCTGGGGCTTGCCAGACCTGGTGCAATATTAGATGGCTGGTTTTCCCACAGAGTGAGATAGATGTGCTTTGAGAAATAATTAAAGGGCTTTTGTTTCTTGGGTGAATTAAAACTGCCCCTTTGCTTGCCGGTTCCCTTGTTTTCCTCGCACAATAACTCCACTGATCCTCTGTGAGTTGAAGAGTACCACAGATCTAGTCTATGCAAAAATAGCTTCTCCATCTTCCAACCCCAATTTAAGACTACGTATCATTAAAGCCATCCATCTGGAATGAGGGGAGACAAATGGACAGTGCTCCAGAAGATCATGATTTAATAACTAGGGAGGAGAGTTCCAGTAACCTAAGGGAAAAAAGAGCCAATTGAGTTGCCTGCTTATTACGTACCAAGCACTGTACTAAAAGTGTTTTATACGTGTCATGTTATATGATGCTTAATACAACCCTATATGGTAAGGTTACTATTATTGTAGATAGATGAAGAAATTCAGCCTACCAACTTGGACTATATGACCAGTGAGTGGCAGAGGTGAGATTAGAACGTAGACAGTTAAGAGTCTGAAGCCATGTCTTAAAAGACACGGCTCTGTTCTAGGCTCCTTCAACTGACTAGCATACTGTATTTGAATCGACTACTTACTTGGTACGGGGCACTGTAATAAATTGTTCATGTGATTAACTCATTAAGCCCTTTACCTCATTTAATCAAACAACAAATGAGGTAGGGGCTCTCGACAGCCCATTTGACACATTTACGAACTGAGGCAAGAGGAGTTCAATAACTTGCAATCATTAGAAAAGGAGTAAGTGCTTTTTTAACTGTGTCCTCTCCATCTACCACTAAATAACTTAACTTAAACCCTTCCCATGAGAGGGAGTTGGAAAACTCCACTTACTGGGGAGCCAGATTTAGGCTCAGACAAATCCAGAGGGCTTGGAAGAGGATAAGTGGGATGTGCAGGTAGACATGTGACAGAGAAGACCAAGAATGACATAGGCCCAAGGGGAAGTTTTAGCAAAGTTGGGGAGGGTCCGTCAGCAGAAGGAGGTGGGCAGCCCCGTTGCCATAACCTCAGTTGGACCTAGGTAGGCACGATCCTGTGATGATGTTGAAAATAGGAAGTGATTGCTTCCTCCAGGCCTCAGTTTTCCTTTTCTGCTGTCTGTATGCCTGGGACCTCACAAAAGACAGTGAGAGCCACTCTGGGGCCAGGTTTTCACAACTGCAAAAACCTGAATAAATCAAGCAAAATAAGTCATTATTCCTCTTCACATTAGCTGTAGAAAGCCTGACATGAGCAAGTATGAACAGATGTGGGCAATGCACAGAGGGATCTGAAAGCATATAATTAAACACAAAACAAAATGCAGTGAGGAATGAGAGGGTTGTGTTCTGGGTTTACCTTGGCCACAAAGAGACTGAGGAGTCAAGGATCATTTTGAGGAAATACCAAAAATATACCCAAAACATCTCTCCCAAACACATTTGCCTTCAAGAGAGATGCATGGTGGGGCGCCTGGGTGGCTCAGTGGGTTAAGCCTCTGCCTTCGGCTCAGGTCATGATCTCAGGGTCCTGGGATCGAGCCCTGCATTGGGCTCTCTGCTCAGTGGGGATCCTGCTCCTCCACACCCGTGCCTGCCTCTCTACCTAGCTGTGATCTCTGTCTCTGTCAAAGAAATAAATAAAATCTAAAAAAAAATTAAGAGAGAGAGAGAGAGAGAGAGATGCATGGATTGAAGCTAAAGGTTGACGACAATAAGGATTATGATAGTTTATACTCAGACAGCATGTTAAATGTACAAGTGATTTCCCCATTACTTAATTTCCAGAGCAGCCTTCGAAGGTAGGCAGGGCTAGATCTCCTTCACAAAGGAGACAGCAAAGGGCCCAAGCCCCACTGTCAGTGGCTGACGGAGCTAGAGTTGGAATCCAGATCTCATGACTACTGGTCTGAGGATACGGGAGGCTGAACAGAGGAGCAACAGGGGAGCAGGGGGAACCCACTAACAGAGGAGAGCCTGCCACAGCCAGAAGCTGGATATAAAGAGAAAACTGGTAAAAAGCTAAGGACAAACACCATTTATTTCAAGGTGAGGTAGATAGAGGTTTGTGGCTCTATAAATGAAGAAAACTCACATTTACCTGGTCATTTCTCTGGTCAGATTATGGGAGGCACATACAAGTATTGGTTTTTGAGATGGGTAGAATACTTTCAGGCAGAGATGAGGTGGAGAGAATTGTAAGGTGGAAGCGACAACTTGGATGAATGTAAAAAACCAGAAATCAATAGCATAAGTGAAGAACAATGAGTTGACCAGTGCAATTGTGAAAGGGAGAAGCAGAGAATAAAGCTGACAGGTGCGAGCGGTGGGTAAGACCATGGACGCTTCTGAAAATCAAGTTACATAGTTGGATCTTAATCCTTAATTGCCATCTAGGCTTTGGAGAACCAATAATAATTTATAAACATCAATGTAACACACTGTTGGCTTCATGGGTTTCTTGTGAGATTTTAATGAAATGCTGATGCCAAAGTGCTTTGTAAAAATATGATTTAAGTATTATTATACAATTATATCCATCCATCCATCGATCTGTCCATTCATTCATTCATTCATTACGCAAGTATTGTTTGAGGGCCCATTACATAGCAGGGATGGTCTAAGCATTTGGTATTCGTAAATGAGGATGACTTGTCACTATTTACCAAAGCTCATAGCCTAGCGGGGAAAGTAAACATTTAAATAAATAATTATAATTAAGTACTCTGAGGTAAACGTACATATGGTGCTGTGAAAGGACAGAAGGAAGATCTGATGAACTCTTCCTGGAAGGAGTCACAGGGGAAATGAATCTTGAACAACTGAATCCTGAACAACAACAGATCTAAATGTAGGAGCTAAAATTATTAAATAAGAAAACACAGGAGAAAGTCTTTGAGATATTGGATCAGACAAAGTTTTCTCAGACAAATCACAAAAAGCACAAACCATAAAAGAAAATATGCTAACGTGGACCTTACTAAATTTAAAATGGCGTTTATGTAAATGAAAAAGCAAGCCAGAGACTGGGAGAAAATATTTGCAAGATCTATAACTGAACAGAAAGCTTATATCCAAAATATAAAAAGGGCTCCTACAAGTCAATAATAACAAGAGAAACAACCCAATAAAACAATGGGCCAAAAAGTTTCAACAAATACTACAAAGAAAATCTATAAAGACAGCATCATTAGTCTTTTAGGTAATGGAAAATAAAATCACAAGACACCATTATATACCCAGTGGAATGGTTAAGTTAAAAAGACTGATTCTCGCCTACCTAATGGTGGTGAGAATGTGGGGCATTTGAAATCCTCATGCATTGCTGGTAGGAATGCAAAAAATGCAAAACGTTAAAGCGCATTTTGAAACCATATGGCAGTGTCTTATAAAATTAAATTCACACTTACCATATAACCCAACAATCCCACTCTTAGGTATTTACCCAAAAGAAATTAAAATATATGTCTACACAGACTTATATATAAATGTGCATAGTAGTATTCTTTGCAATATTCTAAAACTGAACATGACCCAAACAGCCATTAGTAGCTGAATGAATAAGCACATTATAGTATTTCTATACTCAGAACTTTTAGAGAATAAGGACTGGAGGTCCTTATTTACCTGTAGAAGTGAGACGAAATTAAGGCTACAAAGAAGCATAGTACCTAATGGCTGTATGCTTGGGCAACGTAGGTAGAGCACAGCTAGCAAAAATTTGAGGACAACAAGAAGAGTAAGGTCACTCCTAATAACTCAAAAACATTTAGGCAACCTTAAATAAACTTTATTTTTAATGCTGAGAGATTAAGTTTTAAAGCAAATAAAGCCCAAGATACAATATGTCCTCTTTCTCCCTAACATTTACATTTTCTCTGACCTGCCTAATCTGATTCCCCAGATATACTCCTGTCTAGGTCTTCTTCTCTCATCAGGAATATGTGGATTTTGATCACTTACTTGAAAAAAAAAAAGTAGAGCTAAAAAATATTAAACAGATATGAAAAGTAGTTTTCTAAAAGTTGATCTTTAAAACTTTTCATTGTTATGAATTAGTTGACAAATATGTAATGATTGTCCAATGTAAGAATTCTAGACAAGCCAAATAAAACACCAAGTTACAGATTCATGTCAAACACAATATTCCAGCCCAGGCAGTACTATATTGCATATATTAAAGCATAATGGGAATATTTTAGTTTCTGATTATCACAGGACTATTGCACTAATCACCTTCAAGAACTAATAAAACATTGATGTAAGGAAAACGAAATCTAAACACACCATAATGACTACAGGAAAATCTCTGATGAAATATTATTATATATAATAAACGACAATTTCGAAAGCTTTCTCAAACTGTGTTTTAATCATGTTTGTCTCCATTAAGCCTCTAAATTAATTAAATAGGCAAACCAACTTGAGACAAGGAAATTGATTTTCTGCACAGAACACTCTCAACAGAGTAGCAGACGTAAGAAGAAGATCAATTTTTCTTCCTGGTGTGCAAATTAAGCTCTGTTAAAAAAAAATAAATAACAAAATCCCTGTTCCCTTGTTCCCTTCTGTTCTTTTGTTCTTTAGTGACATGTTAATTGAGTAAATATGGCAGGAAGGGAAAATACATCTGAATGTTCCTTATACCTTTCACCTCTGGGAAAACAAAGACGTCTCCTGTCTCGTTAGAGAGCCTCTACTCCCCCCCAGCCTCCTCCCTAGTGGAGCCTGGGCACTGAGACCAAGGAGTGGATCCTAACTGTTTTACCCACCAAGGAATTCTAGTAGCAATTTGTTCAGCATGGACACCCCCCCAAAAAAAAGAAAAGAAAACAAAGCTTATTGCTTCAGGTTTTTTATTATTAATATAATAAAAGTCGCCTAGTCCTTTCGATTTCATCACAATCTCATCTCCACCCCAATGGCCTTGAGCGCACAGAGTCTCATTTTCATTTGCCTCTCCTAAAGAGAAGTCAAGAAGACCAACGTTTACCTGTGTTTGTAAGGCTAGAGGAAGCCTATCTGTGGCACCCCAGGCTTGAGTCTTTGACATGGGATTTTATTATTTTAGTGACTTTATCAATATCCACTTAGAAACCAGAATAAGCAAACAGAGGGCCCTCTGCTATATTGCCTAACTAAAAATCAAAAGGATATCCTTTCGTGGAGTGTGGATGCTGAGAAGCACGTTCTTGGGTGAAAGGCAGAAGAAAGAATTTTTCCTATACCCTTTTGCTTAGTATCTACGTAATATCAGTAACACTATATTCCAGAAGATATGTATCAACAATTCAACTATGACAAGGTAGTACTCATTGAAATAATTGAGATCGTCATCTCTGAAATAATTGCATGCAAATGTGAATATATTCTTTATTCTTCTCTTCTTGAATCTGAGGGACAGCAAGAGCTTAGTCATTTCCGAAAGTGGTATTACTGTTTCATGAGGGAAGAATTTGCTATTAAATGAAGTTCAAGGATGAGCTTTTACATAATTCCACAGAACTGTTTTTCCCAACACTCTGTAATTCTAAACCTGTGGATAGGGCGCAATGTGCTTTTCAAGATGTAAGGATCTGAGTGTGAAGAGATTTCAAGGTAAAATCATGCCTAATACTATAATATAAATCTGTATTATAATATTCAAATATAAAATATATAACATTAAATATAAATTTATGTTTTATATTAGAATGTCTATTCATCCCGTTGTAGCTTAACTCCATGTTATTGCATTCAGATATTCCGATATCTGTATGCAGATATTCCACAGTGAAATCAGGTGCCTTGAAATGTAAAGCTCCAAAGAACATGCGGGTGTTTCTACCTCTAACACATTTTTAGTCTCTGAAATCAGCATCCACGTCTGGTGAACTTACATTTACACTCAGTGCCCTAAGCATGATAAATGCTAAAAACATTTGGGGGTAAAGGATGTGGTACCCTGGATTTTCAAGGTATCCCAAAATGGAGGAGTGTGAGAGCTGTTTGGATGGAAACAAATGAGCCAGGTATGATGTCCACAGTGCACAGGGGCTACCTACATGTTGGGAATTTTCTAGAGAAGAAAGCAAGTTCTTAGTTGGGTAAATCCCAGAATCGTGAAGTTTCATTTTGGAAATAGGAGAAGCTGAGTAAAAACAAACCAGGTTGAGCTCAGAGCCAGTCTGGGTTGTGTGGAGCTTCTGTGGTACAGGGAGCTGAGTGACTGCCAAGGTTCCCTATTAGTCTTGCAGTGGCGGGTTCCCCCTCTCCCTCCTCTATTCCAGGCAAGGACACCTGAAAGGGGCCTTTCTTCATTTTTTTTTTTTTTTTAGCTACCTCTGATTTACTCCCTGCTGTAGACTCGGAGAGGTGATGACCAGATCAGATTCTCATGAGAAGTCTCTTATTCTTGGTGACAATATCCGAACTGAAGGTTCCTGTATAAAAGCCCTCTTGACACCCCCTCCCAAAAAAAAGGCCTCTTGACCCTTGGATGGTACTATTCCCTGGAGGAGTCTGAAGGAGGCTTCTGTAGCTGCACTTTTGGATCTGTGCCATTCTCAGAATCAGTCCAGAAGGAGGTTTCCACAGCTAAGTATTTATTTTCAGTTCTTAGGATATTTTTTTTTAAATGATTGGATTTTATTGTATGTAAATCATACATCATTAAAACTCATTTTTAAGTAGAACTAATCATAAGAAATATATAGATTTTCAAACTTTCCCAACAGATATATACACTTAAAAATATTAAAAATATAGAACTTATATTTTTATTTGTATTTTGTATTTCATATATTTTTAATTAACTTTTTTAATTTTTAATTTTTTTAAAAATTTTTATTTATTTTTTCAGCGTAACAGTATTCGTATTGCATGGAGCACTGGGTGTTGTGCAAAAACAATGAATACTGTTACGCTGAAAAAATGAATAAATAAAAATTTTTTAAAAAATTAAAAATTAGGATATTTTCTTAATTGCCTCCCTCAGCATCCTCCCAGTTCTTGTTGGCTGCATTTTATACAGGGCTCAGTAGTTTGCCTTTGTACATTGTTGTTTTTCAATTCTTTCCCAGATATAATGGCATCTCACTATGAAATACAGGGTCTATGCAACAGATCCATCTGTGTTAGAACACGGAATTCTGCATGTTTATTTCATAACTACATATAGACTATTTTCAAACACCAATCATTTCTTGCCCCCTGGGAACCTCCATACTGAACTCGAGGACCAGCAGTATCGGCATCACTTGGGAGCTTGTTAGAAATGTAGGATCTCAGGCCCTGTCCCAGACCTACCGCATCACAATCTGCAATGTAACAAGATCTCTAGGTGATTCATGCATACACTATAACTTGGGATGCATTGGGCTACAGCAATGGTTTCTGAAGCAGAGGCTGTACATTACTCACACAGAGAACTAAAAAAAAAAAAAAAAAAAAAACCACCACCACCAAAGTTAGGTCCAACTCTTAGAGATTCTAACTGGCTTGATATGGGGACCTGATATGGGTATTATTCTTAGGTTTCACATCTATTTTAAAGGGCAACCACAGCTGAGAAACACTACTTCTCTAGAATAAACACTATGAGGTTAAGATTTGTATCCTTTTGGCTGTACAGGTTGTATACTCAGTGTTAGACTGGAAGATCCTTGAAGGCCACATCTAACTCTTCTACTTTTTATGTGTCCTCTAAGTTTCCCTTTGTGTAGTGCTTAGCACATGGTGGTTACTCACTTATATGTTTATGGTTGATGGGGTACTAACGCAGGAGAGATTACTAGGATTCATGTCCTAACTCTATAAGACATGATGTCTTTGACCTTGAGCAGACCGCTGAATTTGTTAGGATACCCATTTGTTTGTCAGTCAAACATGAATGACTTGCTATTCGAGTAGTTATTCAGTTATCCATTCAATACTTAAGAGCATCTATTCTGTTCCATGTACTATTCCAGGCACTGAGGATACAGTGATTAAATAACCAAAACAGGAAAACTCTTGTCCTCATATTATAATGTGATAGGAATAACAAACAAACAAATAAACAAAAGTATAAAGAATAGACACATAGGTAGTGATCAGTACTAAGAAGAAAAGTAGAACACAGTAAAGAGATGGAGAGTGGTAAATTGTGTGGGGATAGCAACGTAGCTGGGTGATCAGAGAAGAGATCTGTGAGAAGGGGACATTTGAGCAGACCCTTGAATGATGGAAGCAGTCAGCCAGGCAAGCATAGGCAGACAGCCTGCAAGAAAACAATCCCTGAGGCAGAACCAAGCTAGGAATAGTCAGGGGTAGACATAAGGCAAGGATGCTTTGTAGGTGTCACTAGTCTGTGGCTTAAAAGACCAGGTAGATTTATTGGAGTCTTGTAACTATCAAAGCTATAGTGCATTTATGGGAAACATAAATTACCTGAAGGTAAAAATATCTAATATTTGAGGCAGCAGCAAATTAACAAAAACCAGAGCATTATCCTCATTGGCTGAACTTCATTTTTCAATATGTGAGTATTTTACTTTGGAATCGTCGGACTGTGTCCCCAAACACAGAGATAATATTTACTGCTCTAGACAGTGCCTCAAGTTCCATGGATGTACTCCCAGCTCTGTTATATGAGGAAAAGGTTCAGTGAGGCACTCTCTTGCTTCTGTCTCTTGTCAAAGCTCTGTGAACTGCTCAAAAAGCCAGGATCAGAGGCCTGGCTTTCTGAGAGCTGGAACTCAGCTCTGGTTCCAGGCACTAGATATCTCTCATTCCAGGTAAGAACCAGAACACCATTATTTTGTTGCTGTCTTGCTTCGTGAACCATCTTTTTTTTTTTTTTTTTTAAGGTGCCGTGGTGTTGTTTCTACTGTTCAACCACCAAAGTCCATCTAGCGTTTAGAGATCTGTGTTCTGATTATAGGAGTCTTAATGGCAAATCTTGAAGTTAAAACATAACTCCCCAAAGAAACAACTCTTGATGATGATGTTGCTGCTGCTGCTGCTGATGATGATAATGAATGTATCCATGATAGGTCTCTTTTTCACATGATATTCAGCTCTAGTAGTGCAGGTTAAATATTCATAATAATAACAACATTGACTAACACAAGATAAAGTTAATTTGATTTCATCTATTTTCTAAGTGTATTACATTTGTTATCAAATTTGATCCCCATAATCCCCTTATGCATTAGTTATTGTCATGTTCATTCGCAGGAACCTGAGTCACATAGAGATTAAGCAACTTATCCAAAGGCATACAAGAAGTGGCCAAAACAGGCCTCAAATGCCAGACTTTCTGGTTCCACAGCCTGAAATCACAGTCATACAGCTTATGTGCTTGACAAATACCTACTTATCTTAGAAAATTCAACTTAAGTCTACTCTCCATGTAGCTGTCCCTTATCCCTCCTCATCAGGTATAAATACTGTAGCAAAAACTATATAATTACAATGTTAAGTTCTTATTCTGTGTCAGACTCTGTGTTTAGTGCTGTACTTATGTAACCCTTATAAAATTAGGCTGCCTCCTGGCCAGGCAGTAAAACGGTTTTATTCCAAGTCCTACACAGTAAAATTAAATTGTAGTTTTTGTCCTTATTACATTCTCTCTAAAAACTCCAGAAGGAGAACTGCATTCATAACACAGAGCAATACTTTTTGGAATCCTTCTCCCCCTTCTTCCCCTCACCATCTCTGTGGCCTACAAAGCAGTTCATGAGAGCTACCTCCAATCTCATTTCTTTCAAACTTCTAAAACTCTCTCCTGAAAAACCCATCCCAGGATAGACTTTCTTCCCTCTTTCCCTCCCTCTCAACTCCCCCTTCTGCCCAAATCCAGTCTTTTTCTCTCTCTAGAGAAGCTCTGTGTCTTTTCCAGTATACATCAGTCTACTATGTAGACTACTAGGCTTCTTTCTTCCTTTCTCCTTCTCTCCTTCCTTCCTTCATTCCTTCCTACCTACCTACCTACCTACCTACCTACCTTCCTATCTTCCTTCCTTTTTTCTTATGTTCAGTTACCTACTGTATCATATATTATTAGTTTTTGACGCAGTGTTCAATGATTCATTAGTTAAGTATAACACCCAAGTGCTCATCACAACATGTCCACTCCCCAATACCCATCACCTGGTTACACCTCTCCCCACCCTCCTTCCCTCTGAAACCCTCAGATTATTTGCTGGGGTCCATAGTCTTCCATGGTTCATCTCCCTCTGATTTCTCTCCCTTTGGATTTCCCTCCCTTCCCCTATGGTCCTCTGTGCTATTGCTTATGTTCCACATATGAGTGAAACCTTATGAAGATTGTCTTTCTCTGCTTGATATACGTCACTTAACATAATCCCCTCCAGTTCTATCCATGTTGATGCAAATGGTGGATACTCATCGTTTCTGATGGCTGAGTAATATTCCATTGTATATATGGACCACATCTTCTTTATCCATTCATCTGTTGAAGGACATCTTGGCTATTGTGTTGAAGGACAGTTTGGCTATTGTGGACATTGCTGCTATGAACATCGGGGTATGAATGGCCCTTCTTTTCACTACATTTGTATCTTTGGGGTAAATATCCAGTAGTGCAATTGCTGGGTCATAGGGTAACTCTTTCTTTCACATTGGCTTGAACTCTACATAGCCAAGAGGATGGGTGCTCATTCACCTGATCTCACCACAGAGGCCACAGCCTTAGCAGCAAAAGAAAAAAGAAAAGAGAAGACAATGGCCATCCATGTATTTATATTTTTTCCCTTGTCGCATACACTTCCTCAATTTATGATCACCTCTGAGATGGGTTTAAATCTTTGCCATTTGTTTGCCCAACACTTTGTCTCTATGTGTCTTTAGGTGTCAAGTGAATCTCAGCATACAGATGGGTCTTGTTATTCTTATCCATTCAAGTCATCCTACGTCCTTTTGGTTATTTTTCTGAGTAGAGTTGACACACAATGTTACATTAGTTTCAGGTGTACAACTTAGTGATTTGACAAGTTTATACATTATGCTATGTTCATTAGGAGTTTAGCTACCATTTGTCCCATTACATCACTATTACAATGTCATGACTGCATTCTTTATGCTCTGCTTTTCAGTCCCATGAATTACTCATTCTGTAACTGGAAGTCTGTATCTCCCTCTTCACTTCACCCATTTTGCCCAGCTCTCCTCTCCACCCCAGCAACCATCAGTTTATTCTCTGTATTACAGTTCTGCTTTTTGTTTACTCATTTTTAGACTCCACTTATGAGTGAATTATATGGGATTTGTCTTTCTAAGTCTGACTTATTTCACTTAGCTTAATACCTTTGAGGTCCATCCATTCGTCTCAATGGCAAGATCTCATCCTTTTTATTGCTATGTAATATTCTATTGTGTATATTTTCCCATATATATATATTAATATATATAAATATATATATATTTCCTTATATATATATTTATATATATATATTATATATATATTTTTCCTTATATATATATTTCCTTATCCATTCATCTATTGATGAATACTTAGGTTGCTTCCATGTCTCAGCTATGGTAAATAATGCTGCAATAAGCATAGGGGTGCATATATCTTTTTGAGTTAGTGTTCTCATTTTCTCTGGATAAATATCCAATAGTGGAGTTATTGGATCATATGGTACTTCTTGTTTGAATTTTTTCAAAGAATCTCCATACTGTTTTCCACAATGGCTGTACCAATTTATACCTCTTTCATTCCTTTATCTCCACATCCTTGCCAACACTTGTTGTTTCTTGTCTTCTTCATTTTAGCCGTTCTAATAGGCATGAGGTGATATCTCATTGTGGTTCTGATTTGCATTTCTCTGATTATGAGTGATGTTGAGCATCTTTTCATGTGCCTGTTGGCCAACTGCATGACTTCTTTGGAAGAATGGCTATTCAGGTTCTCTGCCCATTTTTTAATTAGATTTTTTGGGGATGTTGAGTTGTAGACATTATTTATAAATTTTGGATATTAACCCCTTATCAGATATATCATTTACAAATATCTTCTCCCATTCAGTAGATCGCCCTTTTGTTTTGTTGATGGTTTCCTTTGTTGTACAAAAGCTTTTTATTTTGATGAAGTCTCAATACTTGATTTTTGCTTTTGTTTCCCTTCCCTTAGGCAACATATCTAGAAAAATGTTGCTATGGCTAATGTCAGAGAAACTCCTGCCTGTGCTCTCTTCTAGGATTTTTATGGTTTCAGGTCTCATATTTAGGTCTTTAATCCATTTTGAGTTTATTTTTGTGCATGGTGTTAGAAAGTGTCCCAGTTTCATTCTTTTGCATGTCCATGTCCAGTTTTCCCAACACCATTCATTGAAAAGTCTTTTCCTCACTGTATATTCTTTCCTCCTTTGTTGAAGATTAACTAACCATGTATATGTAGGTTTATTTCTGGGATCTCTATCCTGTCCCATTGATCTATGTATCTCTTTTTGTGCCAGTACCATACTGTTTTGATTCCTACAACCTTGTAGTTTGTCTTGAAATCTGGAGTTGTGATATCTCCAGCTTTGTTCTTCTTTCTCAGGATGGCTTTTGCTATTCAGGGTCTTTTGTGGTTCCATAAACATTTTAGTATTATTTGTTCTAGTTATATTTGTTGGTATTTTGACAGGGATTGCTATGAATCTGTAGACTGTTGTGAGTGGTATGGAAATTTTAACAGTATTTGTTCTTTCAGTCCACAAGTATGGATCTTCCCATTTGTTTATATCATCTTCAGTTTCTTCCATCAGTGTTTCATAGTTTTCAGGGTACAGGTCTTTTATTTCTTTGGTTCACTTTATTCCTAGGTATTTTATTACTTTTGATGCAATTGTAAATGGTGTTTTCTAAAAATTTCTCTTTCTGCAATTTTTTGTTAGTGTATAGAAACACTACCAATTTCTGGGTATTAATTTTGTATCCTTCCACTACACTGAATTTGTTTATTAATTCTAGTAGTTTTTTTGGCAGAATCTTTAGAATTTTCTATGTATAGAATCATGTCTGTGAATAGTGACAGCTTTTGCCACTTTAAGATGAAAAAGAGGAGGAGTAACTCATTTGCCCAATCTGATAAGGTAAATAAATACAGATCCAGTATTTGAATCCAGTCCAAATAGATAAAATCCCTTAAGTTTAGCCAGATCAGACACTGGGTACATGACCTAATCCCTTCAATCTCCCTTAAGGGCTCTAGAGTCCTCTAAAACAGAGGTCATCAAGCTATGGCCCATAGGCAAATCCAGCTCACTATCTGGTTTTATAAATAAAGTTCTTTTAGAATGTAGCCGCCATCATTCATTTACATAGTTTCTACAGCTGCTTTTGTATTACAAAGATAGAGCTTCTGTAGTTGTGACAGAGAATACAAAATCTAAAATAATTACTGTATGACACTTTGTAGAAAATGTATGCTGACTCCTGCTCCAGAATAAGACCTCATAGCCCATCTTAACAGTTGGCTGGAAACAGGCCAATTCACCACAAATAGTTTTAAAGTAATTTAATAACTCGATAAATTTATTAAATATGGTAAATTGGTCATTCAATGAATTTATTTGCTGCAAGTTGAGTTCTGAAAAATTTTTTCACTCTGTGAATTCATCCAAGATTTATGGAATATCTACTATGCTCCAGGTTCTCTTTGGATTTATGAATAAAAATGACCCCCCTACACTTTTATACATTACATTGCAGCAGCAGGAGACAGATAATAAACAATATATATAATAAAAAAGTAAATTATATTGTATTTTAGAAGGAGATACAGGCTGTGGGATTAAAAAAAAGTCCATGGCAGACTGGGAGCAGAAATGGAGGTATACAATTTTAAATGGTATTGTGAGAGTAGACTTTTCCTCAACACTTCTCATTGAGAAGAAAATATTCAGCAAAGACCAAACAAAGCAAGGATAAAGGCACATAGGTATCTAGGAAAGAACATTCCAGGCACAGGAAGAACAACAAAGAGGACAGTGTTTCTGGAGTAGAGAATGAAGGGGAAATTAATAAATATGGTCAAAGTAATTATGATGGATGTGTCATGTGGATCCTTGTTGACCAATGGAAAGATTTCAGCTTATATTCTTTTTTTCAGTGTTCCAAGATTCATTGTTTATGCACCATACCCAGTGCTCCATGCATTACGTGTCCTCCATAATATCCACCACCAGGCTCACCCAACCCCCCACCCCTCTCCCCTCCAAAACCCTCAGTCTGTTTCTCAGAGTCCATAGTCTCTCACGGTTCATCTCCCCGTCTGATTTCCCCCATCTCATTTCTCCTCTCCATCTCCCAATGTCCTCGTGTTATTCCTTATGCTCCACAAGTAAGTGAAACCATATGATACTTGACTTTCTCTGCTTGACTTATTTCACTCAGCATAATCTCCAGTCCCGTCCATGTTGATACAAAAGTTGAGTATTCATCATTTCTGATGGAGGCATAATACTCCATAGTATATATGGACCATATCTTCTTTATCCATTCGTCTGTTGAAGGACATCTTGGCTCTTTCCACAGTTTGGCGATTGTGGCCATTGCTGCTATAAACATTGGGGTACATATGGTATGGCCCTTCTTTTCACTACATCTGTACCTTTGGGGTAAATACCCAGTAGTGCAATTGCAGGTAATAGGGTAGCTCTATTTTTATTTTTTTATTTATTTGACACAGAGAGAGAAATCACAAGTAGGCAGAGAGGCAGGCAGAAAGAGAGGGGGAGCAGGCTCCCCACTGAGCAGAGAGCCCGATGTGGGGCTCAATTAGATCACGACCTGAGCTGAAGGCAGAAGCTTAACCCATTGAGCCACCCAGGCACCTCTATATTTTTAATTTCTTTTTTTTTAAGATTATTTATTTATTTATTTGACCGACAGATCACAAGTAGGCAGAGAGGCAAGCAGAGAGAGAGAAGGGAGGAAGCAGGCTCTGTGCTGAGCAGAGAGCCTGATGTGGGGCTCGATCCCAGGACCCTGAGATCATGACCTGAGCTGAAGGAAGAGGCTTTAACACACTGAGCCACCCAGGTGCCCTTATTTTTAATTTCTTAAGGAATTTCCACACTGTTTTCCAAAGTGGCTGCACCAACTTGCATTCCCACCAACAGTATAAGAGAGTTCCCCTTTCTCCACATCCTCTCCAACAGTATAAGAGAGTTCCCCTTTCTCCACATCCTCTCCAACACTTGTTTCTTGTCTTGTTCATTTTGGTCATTCTAACTGGTGTAAGGTGGTATCTTAATGTGGTTTTGATTTTAATTTTCCTGATGGCTAGTGATGATGAACGGTTTCCCATATTTCTGTTAGCCATTTGTATGTCCCCTTTGGAGAAGTGTCTGTTCATGTCTTCTGCCCATCTTTTGATGTGATTGTCTGTGTTTTGGGTGTTGAGATTGAGGAGTACTTTATAGATCTTGGATATTAGCCCTTTGTCTGTAGTTTCATTTCTGAATATCTTCTCCCATTCCGTGGGTTGCCTCTTTGTTTGTTGACTGTTTCCTTTGCTGTGCAGAAGCTTTTGATCTTGATGAAGTCCCAAAAGTTCATTTTTGCTTTTGTTTCCTTTGCCTTTGGAGACATCTTGAAAAAAGTTGCTGTGGCCGATGTCGAAGAGGTTACTGCCTATGTCCTCCTCTAGGATTTTGATGAATTCCTGCCTCATGTTGAGGTCTTTTATCCATTTTGAGTTTCTTTGTGTACGGTGTAAGAGAATGGTCGAGTTTTATTCTTCTATACATAGCTGTCCAATTTTCCCAGCACCATTTATTGAAGAGACTGTCTTTTTTCCACTGGATATTTTTTCCCGCTTTGTCAAAGATTATTTGACCATAGAGTTGTGGGTCCATATCTGGACTCTCTACTCTGTTCCACTGGTCGATGTGTCTGTTTTAGTGCCAGTACCATTCAGCTTATATTCTCAGTGAAATATGGGCAATGGAATTTTTTGAACAGAGAAGCAACATGATATGATTCCTATTTTAAAAAATATTGCTGCAGCTACTTTGCTGATGATAGATCCTGGAAGGACAAGGGAGGGAGCTGGGATACTACTACTTAGGAAGCTATTATAGTTGTTCAAATGAAAGATGATGTAGAGTGGGACCAGTGGCTGGCAGTGGGGAGACAAGAAATGGTCGCATTCTGCTGGATGTATATTGCATTAGAGCCAACAGAACTTCCTGAAGGATTGTATATAGATTTTTTTTAAAGAGTTTTATTTATTTGACAGAGAGAGGGAACACAAGCCAGGTGAGAGGGAGAGGGAGAAGAAGACTCCAATGAGCAGGAAGCCCAATCATGTGGGGCTCAATCCCAGGACCCTGGGATCACTACCTGAGCCAAAGGTAGATTCGTAATGACTGAGCCACCAAGATGCCCCTGAAATGTAGAATTTAAATGAAAAAGTAGTTAAACTTTTTAACATAGCAACTAGAATGGAAGTACCAACTAACACGACCACGGGAAAGATTTCCGGTAGAGCAGGTTAGTATGGATGTCCATGAAACATCAAAGTAGAGTTACTGAGTTGGCATTATATACACAAGGGCAGAGTTAATAGAAGGTTCTGGTTAGAGATGCAGATTTCGTTGATTAAAATATAAATCATGTTATTTCGTTTCTGTATATTCTTTGAATGCAGGACCCTTTCTCATTCATCCTTTAATCTCTAGTCCTTAATATGGTTTCAGGAGCACAATGAAAAACACTGTATTTTACTGATATTCAAAGATGCTAAATGAATGAATGAATGAATGAACAGATACTTTAATGAGGCCAATATATACACTTTGAGAAAGGAATATTTTCCTTCTGTTAAAGAGAGAAGACCTCAAATTTTTTCATTTACCTTTAATAATATCTAGGAAGAAATGTACCTGTGGGAATCATGGTAAAAGATCATATATAATCTTCAAATTTAGCAGCAGGCCATCATTATCATCATTTTTGTTGTCTAAAGACAATAAACACATTGGCAGTCCTAGTTCTTGTTATTCTTGATATTAAAGAATGACTCACACTGATCAAAGAAGAATTGTCAATTTCTGAACAAGCTGGATGATCAGAGAAAATGAATTCCAAAGAAAAAGGGCAGGAAAATTCACCCATCTGGGAAAAATACTGTAGTTGAAAACTGTGCCAAGAGAAATATAATAAATTATAGAAAGTAGATAATTTTGCTAAAACTTAATTTTAAAATAGATTTGTCAATATCATCCAGTCTAAGAATTATTAAGTATATTTTCCCAGATTACCTAGTTTTTGATCTGAATAATCTCAAGCCTATGATTTGTTAAAACTTGAAACTTTATTCAGATAAATATAATACTAATAGGAATATTTTATCACTTTTAATTTCCAGAATATATTTGTTAAAGGGAGTGGAATAGTTAGGTGGGTAGAACTAAAGTGCAAGGATATCTGGGATTTATTATTTCCCTGAATTCTCCCCAGTTTGTCACTGTAAGTCCTTTTGTTGGCTTGTGATAAATGAAGATGAATTACACATTCTAAGATCTCTGTCTCTTTAAAATTCATGAAGCAGAGCAAAACACACTCATGCACACACACCACACACACAAAGACTTCTTAATGAAAATTCACAGTTAATAAGACAATTTTACTTAAAGGGGCAGATATGAACGATTTCATATTTTTCACATTAACTTCAGGTTCTATATTACTGCATGAAAATGAGCAACACAATTCACTTAAGCTAACTTTCAAAACTGTATTTCATAAGTCAATCAGAGAAAGACAATTATACAGTTTCACTCATATGTGGAATTTAAGAAACAAAACAGGATCATAGGGGAGGGGAGGGAAAAATAAAATAAGACGAAATCAGAGAGGGAGACAAGCTAGTAAGAGACTCTTAACTATAGGAAACAAACAGAGTTGCTGGAGGGGCGGGGGTGAGGGAATGGGGTAACTGGGTGATGGGCATTAAGGAGGGCATGTGATGTAATTAGCACTGGGTGTTATACGTAATTGATGAATCACTAAACTCTACTTCTGAAACTAATATTACACTATATGTTAACTAATGGAATTTAAAATTTTTTTTAAAAGCTAGTTCTAATCCAAAAGGAATAAAAAATTTTGTGTTACTATAGGGGAAAAAAAGCTGTATTTCAGATGTGAGTCATTTTTTAAAAAATAGAGAAATTATCTTGGTAAGAATTCCAGGGCCCAAACAAAATGTATATAAATGTTCAGGCTTTAGAGGTCTAGTCACACCTGATTTATAAAAATGTTTATTTAATTTTCTGAACAGGTAATACATTTATTTATTTTAACTTCTTTTTTTTAATTATTATGTTAGTCATCATACAGTACATCATTGATTTTTGATGTAGTGTTCCATGATTCACTGTTTACATATAACTCCCAGTGCTCCATGCAATGCATGCCCTCCTTAATACCCATCACCAGGCTCAGCAATTCCCCCACCACCTCCCCTCTGAAACCCTTTGTTTCCCAGAGTCCATAATCTCTCATGGTTCATTTCCCCCTCTGATTTCTTCCCCTTCATTTTTCCCTTCCTTCTCCTAATGTTCTCCATGCTATTCCATATGTTCTACATATAAATGAAACCATATGATAATTGACGCTCTCTGCCTGACTTATTTCACTCAGCATAATCCCCTCCAGTCCCATCTATGTTGATGCAAAAGTTGGGTATTCCTCCTTTCTGATGGCTGAGTAATATTCCATTGTAGATATGGACCACATCTTCTTTACCCATTCATCTATTGAAGGGCATCTCGGCTCTTCCTGCAGTTTGGCTATTGTGGCCATTGCTGCTATGAACACTGGGGTACATATGGTCCTTCTTTTCATTACATCTGTATCATTGGGGTAGATACCCAGTAGTACAATTGCTGGGTCATAGAGTAGCTCTATTTTTAAATTTTTGAGGAACCTCCATACTGTTTTCCAAAGTGGTTGCACCAACTTGCATTCCCACCAAGAGTATAGAAGGGTTCCCCTTTCTCTACATCCTCTCCAACATTTGTTGTTTCCTGCTGTGTTAATTTTTGGCATTCTAGCTGGTGTAAGGTGGTATCTCAGTGTGGTTTTAATTTCCCTGATGGCTAATGATGTTGAACATATTTTCATGGGTCTGTTAGCCATTTCCATGTCTTCTTTGGAGACGTGTCTGCAATACATTTATATGAATGCCCATATAATGTACTAAAAAGAAGTCTCCCCTGACTCCCTCTTCCACAGGCCCATTTCCTAAGTTTGTACCCCTCTCAACAGGTAAACATTTCATATATTTATCAGGAACACATACAGTTACAAATTTAATCTATAAAAGGATTAGAACTTACATGGTATTGAGACTTCTTATGCAAGTACATGGAATATCTTTTCGTTTAATTCCTAAATCAACTTTTGTGTTCTTGCACATTTCCTAAGTGTATTTGTAAACATTTATTCTTTTTCTATTGCTATGGTGAATAAGTTATTTCATTACATTTTTATATGAATAAAAGTTTTTGATTTCTATATATTAATTTTGTACTTTGCTACCTTAGTGAATTTTTTTTAACACTTGTAGAATTTTCAGTTGATTCTCTTGGGTTTTCCAGGTAGATTGTTATACAATTCATAAGTAGTTACATTACCATCTCTTTTCTAATTTTTATAGCTCTAATTAGTTAAGTTCTTTGGCTAATTGCCTTAATGTCTGTGCACATCCCTGCCTTGTTCCTGATACTAGTTGTTATCGTATCAGTGTTTCCCCTGTTAAACATAGTTCTGGCTTTTGCATACATAGTTTCCAAATTACTATTATTGAATATTTTATCAAGTATTTATGTTAAATTTTACAAATATCTGTTTAGCATACCAGAAGACAATCTTATAATTTCTCACATTAGTTCTGGGCCCAGATCCCTTCACAGAGGACTTCTAATATAACTTGAAAAGAGAATAATTCTAATCTATTTGTCTATTTCAGAGCCTAATGTATGAAAGAGAAACTTCTAAATCATAAAACAAACAGTGATATCAAAATTCCCCCAAAAGATTACACACACACACACACACACACACACACACTATAACTGCAGATAAGACTTGGAAAAATGGATGCAATAATTCTATGTGACAATTCATCAAGGCATTAAAAAATAAGTTATAACCAGTATCTTCTCCCATTCCATGGGTTGCCTTTATATAGACTCCGGGGAAACAAACTGAGGGTTTCAGATGGGATGGTGTGGGGAGAGGGGGGTAACAGGGTGATGGGTATGAAGGAGGGATCGTGTTGTGAAGAGCACTTGGTGTTATATGCAACTAAGGAATCATTGAATCAAAAATAGGAGAAGAATAAATGAAACAAGATGGGATTGGGAGGGAGACAAACCATAAATGACTCTTAATCTCACAAAACAAACTGGGGGTTGCTGCGGGGAGGTGGGATTGGGGGAGGGGGAGCGGGCTATGGACATTGGGGAGGGGAAGCGAACCATAAGAGACTATGGACTCTGAAAAACAACCTGAGGGTTTTGAAGGGTCAGGGGTGGGAGGTTGGGGCAACCTGAGGGTTTTGAAGGGTCAGGGGTGGGAGGTTGGGGGAACAGGTGGTGGGTAATGGAGAAGGCACGTTTTGCATGGAGCACTGGGTGTTGTGCAAAAAGAATGAATACTGTTACGCTGAAAAAATAAATAAAATGAGAAAAAAAAAAATTAATGATGTACTATATAGTGGCTAATTGAACATAATAAAAAATAAGTTACAACCAAATGGGATTTATTAAAGAATACAGTGATGGGGCGCCTGGGTGGCTCAGTGGTTTAAGCCTCTGCCTTGGGCTCAGGTCATGATCTCAGGGTCCTGGGATCGAGCCCCGCCTCGGGCTCTCTGCTCAGTGGGGAGCCTGTTTCTCCCTCTCTCTGCCTGCCTCTCTGCCTACTTGTGACCTCTCTCTCTGTCAAATAAATAAATAAAATATTAAAAAAAAGAATACAATGATAATTTGTTCTACGAAAATCGATTGCTAAAGTACATCATATTAATTTATGTAAGGAGGGAAATCATACAGTTATCTATATGCTGAATAAGGTAGCCCTTGAATAAATGTCTCTACTTCTTCTAGGAAAATTGTCTACTTTGAATTTTAAACAATTTCTTCTGGGATTAGATTCAGTAAATAATATTTTTTTAAAGTTCATTTCTTCCATGTTTTGAAATATGTTTAAAGTTGAACAAAGTAGTCTCTTAGTAGTCTTAATTTCTTTTTTTTTGACTATTATAACCATATAAAATAAGAAATGATATTTTCCCTTTCTTGGTAAGACCAGCTAGCAGTTTATCTTCCTGTTTTATTATAAAAAGCTAGTTTTTCACTGTATTTGTTTTTCAAGTGATTTTCTTTTCCTAACTCATTAATTCCTGCTTATAAAAAACAACTTCTAAGTCCTCTCTTCTATATTCTTATAATCTATTTTGGTTATTGATACAATATTAAATATAAATATTCCAAGTACTGCCTTAGATAGGCCTTATAAATTGCAATATGTCTTTTCTTACTATTTTCTAGACATTATGCAGTTTCAGTTCATATTTCTTCTTTGGTTTAAAAATTAAGAGAAATGCATTTTACCCCAAAATGAGAGGTCTTCTTATTTTCTGGATTTTGTTGTTCTTGTTTTCATTTCTAGTTTTGCCATATTATGAGAAAATGCTTGCTGTACTATTTCCAATTTTTGAAATTTATTGAGATGATCTTTGTAGTCTAGTACATGGTTGATTTTGTGAATACTCTATGTGCAAATATAGAATATGTGCAAAGAGCATTTTCTTTATTCAGAGAGTTCAAAAATGTCAGATCTTCCTCATTAATTATGTTATTAATTAACTACATTGTTAGGTCTTCCATTCATGCTCACTTCAAGTCTCATCTTACTGGACATTTCCTCTGACACATGTTTTCAAACCATGCACACCCTAAGCCCAGATGGGCTCCTTTCCTCTCTGTTCATTTAGCACCTGCACTTCCTGCTATTTTCACAATTCTTACATTGTATTACAACTGCTTATTTACTTGTCAACAAATTCAAGGTCCTTGAGAACAGGGAAGATGTCTTGTACATTGTTGTATCCTCGGGAACTGACAGCACTTGGCACAGAATCATTTGTGGAATGAATGGATGAGTATCTCCACAGCTTTCCCTTCTTTAGAATTCCTCTTAGAGAAGAAGAATAGGGAGAGGGAGAGAGATACTGGGAAGAAAATATTAAGGTTAGATTAAAGGTGTCTGGCAAGAAGATACCATTCTAAACAAGTCCTGTGATTTGTATCCAGACATTGGCAGCCCCCAATGTTGGTACCCAGATGTGGTCAGTAGCACACCAAGAGCCCAAGTACATCAGAAAAAATGGCAAAGCGGTCAGTTTTCAATATTTCTACTCTTATTCTGTACCCAGCCCTTGACAAAGCTACTAATCTGATATGATTGATCTAGTTCCAACATTCAGAAACCACCTCAGTCCTTTTTTCCTCTTCTGCAATGTAAATTCCAGCCAATTAGGCCAGTCTCAGTTAAGTACTGATTATATTAAAGTAATTTGCAATGAGTTGTGACTGACTCTATAACTTAATTTTTCAAGACATATGTTCATTCCCGAATGGGAGCCTGCTAATCCAAATACATCTTGAGTTAGTTGCTGTTTATCTCTTCTGAACAGCACCTTCACCTCCATGCTTAATTACGCTTTCAGAATGCATGGGATCAGCATAGATTAAAGCAGGCAGTCATAGACAGTCTTGCCCTTTGCATTTCCATTCCTCATCTGGAAAATGAGGGAATTCAGTTAGCTCATCTAGAAAGTTGCCTCAGCTCTAAAATTCTGTGATTGGTGTTCTGTCATCTAGCCCTTGCAAAATACTCTAAATAATCTCAGTCACCACTGGAGAATTAGTACAGACAAGCAAGGCAAATATTGAACTTGATCAATCCTCAAATTGGGGGAGGGGACAATATACTCAGTCTTGACTATCCACATCACTGAGGCATGGTACAAATATCTGAACAGTGAATAATGCAAAAATCTGTTATCCATGAGCAAAAACAAAAGAATAAGGAAGAATCTAAGATACCATCTGGGCCAAACCCTTTCCATAAGCATAAGTCCCCTGAAAAGACCCATTATAGGACGCATTCTGATTAATCAAATATTCCAGTTAATTGTTGGGTTTAAGGGACTGGGAAATACAATGTCAAAAGACTTAGAGTACAATAAAAATATCCCAAATGTTAAAACTAGAATGAATATGTGATGCCACCATGGAAATAAGGCTGGACCAAGAATCCTGATCCAGGCCTAGCTTTGCTCTTAACTGGTCCTTTGACATTAGGGAAATCTCTCAAGCTCTCTGACCTCAGTATCTGCACAGCTATAGTATGTGGAGATAGAACAAATTGTATATTGAAACATTTTTGAAAGACCAATGTTAGTTCACAACATACATAATACTAATTTTTCATGGTGATAATATGCTTCAGAATGTTAGAGAAAACTAGCCAAAATTACACAAACTTTGTATTCTCATAATATTACTCATAAATGCCTTCAATATTACCACCATGAGTCATAATATTGGAGAAGGTTCGATAAAAGTTAATGGAAAAGATCAAATTCAATTATGAATTACAGAAACATAAATGAATCTCTAAATAGGATTTGTGCAAATATACAGTTTGCATTCTGTTTATCTAAATTCCACAAGAATAATTTGGCACAGTTTTCTAAAAATAAATAGTTGGGGATTTAAAGGTAAAACCAAGCCATTTCAGGCCAAAAGGTCATTCTAAAACAAGAATAGTGGCAGGAAAATTAGTCACTCACTGATAGCACTGATTTCAAGATATAGCAGTTGCCCAAAATCTCTTAAGTGCTTCCATCCAGGAAGGAGTCACATGAGACTGACTCCCACATTTAATTTTAATGAAGATCTTAAATTGGATGAAACTATTAATTAATCTAATTTGCAGTACTCAAGGCATTGACTCTAATGGCAGGATGGGAGTGCAAGAGGTCAGCTCCGCTGTGATGATCAGAGTTAACATGTTCGAGCATTTAAAAGCTACCAGGCCCAGTTGCAAGCATTACCCCCTTGTTAGTTCCTGTGTATCTCAATTGTTACAGCAAACCTATGAGATCAGCCCCATTATTGTCCCCATTTCTCAGCTGAGAAATCTGAGGCACAGAGTGATTAAGTTATCTTGCCCAAAATGTATAGCTTTAAAGAGGTAAGTCCTGATTTGGACCCTCAAAGTCAAACACTGGAGCAAATGGGTTTTACCACCATGCCAACACAGTATGGATAGAGTGCGTGACCATCAACAATTGAACAAATTTGCAAGGATTTGTTGACTGACCCCTAAAAATATGCAATTCATTTTGGGACCCTATATCTGTATACACAACAGCAATAACAAATTGAGATGAGAATTTAAGTGATACCAGAAAAAAAAAAAAAGCCCTTACAATGGAATATTTGGATATGAATTATCTAGTTGTACCTTCTATGTTGATCAAACCCTAGAGAAAATTTATTAACTTAGACTACCCTGGGTATTATTTACTTGAATTACAATGTATGATTAGTTCAGGAATTCACAACAGATTTTTTTTTTCCTCTAAGGGGCTAGAGAGTAAATACATTAGGCATTCTGAGCTGTTAGAGCTCTATTGCAACTACTTAACTCTACCATTGTAAGTAGTAAGTGGAGAGCCATACACAATATGTAAATGAATGGGTATGGCTACATTCTAGTTAAACTTTATTTACAAAGAAAAGTAATAGGGCAGATTTAACTCATAGGCAGTAGTTGATGACCCCTGGACTCCAGCACAGGTGAATTGATTTTGAATAGCTAGTTTATAGATGTTTAAGCAGGAAGCCTGCTTGAACGAATAGATTAAAAATGAATGTGTTATGGTTCTTGTTCTCTTATGCTAATTACATCCTTCCAGATAACTTGGCTATTATTTTTAACTAAACTTCTCTCTTTTAAAAGTTCAAAACTAAGCCACAAAATTTTACCAAATTCTGACTTTGCAAGACCCAAGACAACTCATCTCCCTTTCCTTCTTTCTTCTCCCTCTTGCTCTCTCCTGAAGACATCATATATCAGTTAACTATCATTATATAACAAATTACACCCCTCCCCACACACACACACCAACACCAACACCAAATTTAGTGGCTTAAAGAAAATTTTAATCTTTACTTTCTACTTTTTACTTTAATTTTTACTTTCTACTGGACCTCTGTCTTGGGGTCTCTCAGGAGGCTAAAATCAAGGTGTCAGCTAGGACTGCAGTCTCACATGAAGGCCCAACTAGAGAAGAATCCACTTCCAAGACAACTCATGTGGTTGTTGGCAGGAGTCAGTTCCTTCTGGGCTGTTGGACAGAGGCCTCGGCTCTTCACTGGCTGCTGATTGAGTGCCACGCTCAGTTCCTTGCCAGAGAGCCCTCTCCACAAAGGCCAGCACATGAAAAGAGCCAGAGAGAGCATGCCGACAAGAAAGAAAGTACAAGCAAGTTGGAAGTCTCTCTTTTATAACCTAATAATGAAAGTAACATCCCATCACTTTTGCCGCTATGAGTTAGACGTAAGATGCTAGGTCCAGCTCACAGTCAAGGGAGGGGGGTTTTCATGCCAGGAGGCAAGCATCAGTGGGGGCTGCTATTAAAACTAAGTCTTCATTGGTCTTTTAGTGTAATGTTGTTAACATTTTTAATTGATGTCCTGTCAAAAGGATAAATTTGTACCTTCATAACTTGTACATCCTTATAGGTCAAAATAGAGCTATGACTCAATCTCCCTAACAAATACCATCCCTAGCATGGAACAGATTATGTTTCTGCAAATAAGGTGCTCTCATTATTTCCTCTTGCATATTATTGATAGGAAGTATTAGTTTTTGTTATAGTTACACAGTTCTCATTGGATCAGTTCAAAACTAGCTGTTTAGAACAAAAAGAGAAATAATGGGTGTTAGATTATATGGGTAATAGATCCCAAATTGATTTGATATTTCTCCAGACTGATTTTTGAGCTGTGTGGACACTCCATTCCTATTGATGATGTGCAAACCAGCCTTTCTGATTTGTCAATCAGAAAGGAATTTTCAGGAGGAGGTATGGTTGGTTGGTTTGCCACGCTGGTTCTAAATGGTGCCTCATGTGGCAGGCACCAGATTTGTGTCAGGCTTTCCCGATCTAATTTCAGGTTTGGGTCATTTGTTTTAGTAAACCGTGGGCCCTATAACAAGTATTTGGATGCGATAGTTCATTTGGGAGGTGGTCTCAGGAAGGATAAATGAGAGAGTGGAGAGTGTAAACAAGGAAAGGAAAAAGCCAATAAAGTGTATTACTGAGTTGGTTATCATGGAGGGCAGCTAAGGTTCTGTCTTACTGGGGATCCTCTGAAAAACCACACAGAATTTTCACTGGACTTGTCCCACCAATAATGGGAAATCTGAGGTCTTTATCTGTCAACTCAACTTCCATTCCTCCATGGTTGGGGGCTGCCCCTCACAGTGTTCCTCCTCCTATACAAGTCAAGTAGGATAAAGTTCTTAAAGCACCAGGAAAATCTCTTAGGCAGAGAAGCGGAGAGGTTCAGGGGCCTGAGGTAAGATGCTGACTGTTTACAGGAGACTTTTGCATGGAATTTGCTGGTGATTTCAGTGCATCTGCCATTCCCAGTATTACACACGCAAATATTTTCCATCCTGCTATTGACTTGGTTGCTTCTCTCATCACTTTCTCTTTCCCTTGAGTCACAGAATCATAGAATAGCAGAAACCTTAAAGATCCTTAAAGTCCAAGCCTTTTCTATTTCTAAGAAGGAACCTGAGGCCCAGAAAGGTGAAGCAGTGAGATCCAGTTTGCAAAGCTAGCCTGTGGCAAAGCCAAAAGCCACATCCTTGGCATCCTCTCAGTGTTCTCTCCATCACAGCTCTGCTACCTCCTCTGAGTTTCTATAATCCTGCAGGATTGATTGCCACCAAGGGACTGAGATTGCTCATAACTCTCTGAAGCAGAGAGATACAACTGATATATTAGAAACCGGTGTGCTCAATGAGTCCTACCAAAATCTTTTCACATTTACAATGTATTGTTTTTACTCATCTGTACATTTCCGTATTGAACTATAATAATAATGCTTCCTGATGTTTTTTTATTATTTCTTCAAAGGGCTCACTCGTCTATTTTTGTCATTTTGTTCAAGAAGCTGTAGGATTTCTTTTTAATTACTAACAGACTCCCGCAGGCTAGTATCTATTGCAAATAAGTCTCTAATTATTTGTGGGTGATTTGTGCTTCTGGGTTTTGTGGTGAGGAGAGAGCCATAGCTGATCGCATCGAAAAGCTGCGAGGCTACAGGAAATAGATACCATAGAGGCCAGCTCGCTGGTAATTTACAGTAACAAAAATTGAAATCACCAGCCCAGCCAGGGGCTTTTGTATCAGTTCATTCTCAACCCTGGATGGAACTGTAGCTCATTTTCTTGGTCTCTCCTCCCCACATGCTATCTGGAAACTGACGGGGGCCTGGAATTTTTCCATTTCAGTTTTACTGTGAATGGTATGAAACAGTACACAGCTGCTCAGCTTTGGGGGCCTCAGGTTAGCAAGTACCAGGCAGGAGTGCTCAGCGGCTCAAGCCAAGAAGGAAAGGTTTCTGTCAAGTTTCTATCATAGACACATCCCCACTGGCCAGCTGCCTCCACTGTGAGCTCACATGCAAGTACAAGGACAGAGCCAGGGGTTGGGTGGTAAACTTCTCAGCTACTGTGGGCTCTGCCATTCAGTTATCATCTCACACTATGTCCTCAGCTGTGAAACAGTCTTTGAATAGCTTTTGTCCCTCTACCAAAAGAACACTTGTTCTTGTCCCCAGGACATAGCATCCCAGCGCTCAGATGATTCAGGTACATTGTGGGGATGGTCTGCACTGGGAGAAGTCTCTCATACCCTGAAGTCACGAAAGGATTCTAGGCTTTCTCAAGGAAGTAGCTTCTCTATAATTGTGATCGAACTGGGTTTCTAAGACTGCCACCATTTTATAGTTCAGAATCAGCCATTCCTCACTGCTCTTACCTACTGATCATCTCAGAAGTGGGCATGAATCAGGGGTCCGCCATCATGATTGCCGTGGGGCGATGAAAAGCCTGCATGTACTCAGCACCGGCCTGCCCACTGGCTCCAATGTTCTGAGTTTCAGAAATGGTCAGGGTGAGACGTTTGATGGGGGCTGCCTTCGTGATCTGGCCTCCTCAGCCTACTCTAGGGAGCACTGCCGACAAGTCCAGTCTAGGAGGTAGGGATACCTCAGCTTTTCTATACTCCCTCTCCCATTAACCTCCACCCTGGGGAGCACAAGATGGAAAGCTGGAGAAAACCTTTGTCACAACAAACCCTGGCCATCATTCCAAGGCCTTTCACTCAGCCTTAGTCCAAAGAACAGGACCGGACTCTCCCTACTAACCTTCTCCCCCTTCTCCTTCTTTGTTCACAAGTATGAACTTTGAACCTGGGTGGGATGGATAAGGGAACATATAAAGAAGTGAAAAAAGCACTGACTGCCAACCGAGAAAGCAAATTGAGAACAGGGTGCTTGTGTCTTATCTTTAAACTCTCATGTTTGTAGAGTCTCCACCGCCACAGGCGTGACTGTACTGCCGTACTGCGATTCCTAGGTGCCTGCCCTACCGCAGGTGCCTTTCCCCCTCTCTTTTACACCAGATGCTGTCATCTGGTGAAATCACAGCCTGTGAGTAATTCTCCTGCCTCACTCCCCAGAGAGGGAGGTTCCCACAGGGGTCCATGAGCCAAAAAAAGCAGGAGTGTGGAATCATGCCAGGTAGATGGGAAGAACAGCTCAACCACTCTTTGGCCATGAGACTGTGGTAGCTGGTCAGTCAACGCAAGTGTCTTTATCTTTATAACGCAGATGACTCCTAGAGCTGTGCTGTTGCAGGCTTTTTGTTGCTTTCTGGTGGTTTCTTGTCATGTTTTGGTAACAGCACCTATCAGCTCCTGTGACATAGTCCTCTATCACTATGTCTACAGTGAGGTTCCATTTTATGTGAACTTGGCTTATGTGGATTTGAAATAGGGCTGTGTCAAAATACGAAGAAGGTCTTAATGCATGCACAGAACCTGAAATACAACAAATTCTACTTTATATTTATTCCTCCTCGGAAAATTGCCTTGAGATATGCAAGTTTTGAATTTCACAATGGCTTCAGGAGCTCATCCTTGGCCAACCAGTGTGACTGAGGGTCTGCAACCTGCCAAATGAGTGTTGAGATTTACATAGTGTCTTCTTCAGTCCTTCAGTGATCCCGTGACACTAGAATCCTTGGGCCCCTAATTCAGTATGAGGAAACGGAGGTTTCCTCAGATTAAGAGATTTTCCCAAATTCACTGGTCATTCAGCTAGAATTCAAATCCAAGCTGGCTTGGCTCTAAAGTTATTCCTTTCCTTTCTTTCCTCCCATCTTCACAGTCTTCCTGATCTCTCTCTCTCTCTCTCTCTCACACACACACACACACACACACACACACTGACCACACAAATATCTGTGAAGTAGAGGACCCTCTCATTACTACCCCCCCCCAAAGCTGCTGGTTGTCTTTCTAACACTGAGATCATCGAATTGGCTCTTTTCTTCATTGGGGCTCTTTTTTTTTTCATTATTGGGCAATTTTCTCCCAGGTCGCACTCCCTCCTCATTTCTGCCCTTGTTTGAGAATGTACTGTACTGCCCTTGTGGCACCGAGGGTGCAGCCACAGGAAGTGGACTGTGGGAGAAATCAGTATTCCAGGCCATGAGCTGAGAATGTGATGAGACATGTGCAAACAAACACAGGGAAGCATGTGTCCCCTGGTCCTGCTTCCTCTCCTTCCTCCAGAGGCCGCTCCCTCTGCACCTTGGCATCTTCCCCAAATGCCTACATTTGCAGAAGGCTGAGACACTTGGGGGTGCCTTGCCATAGGGCGTGCCTCTGGTCCCTCTAACAGTGGACACCACCTAATAGTCCTTATCTATTCTGGGGCTGGCAGTTCTACCCTTCCCTTAACCTCTCCACCCATTAAAACTCAATGTGGTCGTAGGCTTTGGGCAAGCTACTTTGAACAGTTTGCTGACCACCATAATGGAGAGAAACTTACTCATCTTTGGAAATAATCAGCTATCTCAGCCCGTGTGCCACCCAACAAACGAATTGGTCCCTGAAGGTAGTTCAGGTTTGTCCTTAACGAAAGTTTTGTGATTTAAGGAGTACCATTTTTTTCCAGTTGTCTCCTGCAGATACCAGCCTTGGAGGCACTGCCACCCAATGGCTGTTTCTACAAACAACACCTTTGCAAGAGTATTTATTCAACATTCTACCCAGAACCCAGCAAGAGCTTAAGAAAAAGGGGCAAGGGTAGTGACATTGTGATGGGCTAGGTACTTGGTGCTGCTCCCATCCCTCTCTGCCAAGGAAATCTGCATTAAACAGCAGATGTGAGCTCTTTAATTAGGCAATAAAAATGGCGACTTGGCAATGAAATTATAAAGACAAAACTGTACAACGCCATGAATCTTTGGCACTAGGATTAATTCAACTGTCTATATTTTTTCTGATGATATTTTTACAGTGACTGAATGCAGGTAAGAGTCAAAACAAAGTAGCAGCCAGACTTCTCATTTCCTCTATGGTTGATTACCAGGTGTATGAGATTTAGACATGCATTTAATAAAATTATTTTCTCCCATAAAATGAGGATGGAGAGAGTGGTGGTATACTTCAAGGCAGTGGATGAAACACAAGTTCATTGGAGTTACCAAAGACTTCTGCTCCACATGATGAAAGCGCAAGTCGGGTTTCTGTGACCAACCGGTATCTGTCATTTTAACAGCTGCATTAACAAGGGTTAATTAAAAATTTGCCTTCTAAATTAGGTAAGAAGCAATTGTACTGTACATAGCTGAAAAGCTTCTATTCTGGTTTAGCAACGGTTTATATGTACAATTTGAGAATAAACATTGACTCAGGCAGGTGGGTGTCGGAGACCATTCCACTCAAAGAAATAAAAATATCTCAGTATTTTGAGATTGCCCTATGAATCCATTTCTATAGTCTCTTTTCTATTAAAAAACAATATTCTATTAAAAAACAATACTTGGGGGGCACCTGGGTGGCTCGGTGGATTAAGGGTCTGACTCTTGATCTCAGCTCAGGTCTTGATCTCACGGTGAGTCCAAGCCTCACGTTGGGCTGCACACTAGGCGTGGAGCCTAGTTAAAAAAAATAGTATCATAGCCATTTGCGATTTTTCTCTACTGTAGGGAATTTCTCTCCATATGTGTTCATAACTAACCCTCCTTACTTGTCCGCTGGAGGAATGTCACAGCTCTCTGTGGTCAGTCTAGAAACTGAGAATGTGGGTATATTTTTGTTGACAAATTGTCACAGGAGAGTGACCTGCCCATGAAGGATGGAGAGGGCATCCAAGCTGTATGGACATCTAGGCAAACTTCATACAATGATGATTCAGTCTTCTGTGTGGAATATAAACCCTGGGTAGAAAATGGCCTAACCCCTAAACAACCAGCTTCATGACATGGAATATGGTGTAGTTTTTTGAATATAAACAAAACAAATTACGGGACTAAAGTAAATAAATTCATGGCTTGATTTTCACTTTTGAAACGGATCTGAGTAAATCATTAATAAAAAATTTAACTCTAAAATGGGGGGAAAAATAAATAAATAAAAAAATAAAGTCTTTAAAAAAAAGTTAAAAAAAAAATTTAACTCTAGAAAACTTGCCCAAGTTTTCAAAAAATGCCAAGACAGTCTTGAAAAGAACGGTGATGCAAGATATCTCCAAGAAATGTCAACATGATGCCAAAACAACTGAGCAATGAGCTCAACTCCACCATCTAGCCGATGTGTTTGGATACCAGGTCAATGTTTATTTAGCGCCACAAAAACCTAACCCATTTGACTAGCTCTACTTTTTCACAAAATAGGTTTGCAAACTACATAAACTGTAAAGTCACGAAATTAATACGTATGCTTCTTTCCCTTAATGCAAATAAATAAGGAGTAATCTGGATATTATCCCCTATAAAGACTGAAGCTAATTTTTTCCTTTTAGTTTTTGTTGTTCTCATTTTTGTTTCGGTAGGTGGATCCTTCATATAAAGCACTGATTGTGAAAGGAATCTGAATTTATATATGGCTTGGATCCCTTGTCAATCAACAGAAACTATGGGACACTTATGATATGCTCAAAGACTTGTCCTTGGTGGCATAGATACAAAAGAAATTACTGGGTCTTTAACCTCCAGTACCATACACTTCAGTTGGGTGGATAAAACTTGCATACATGAAGCAAAGACTAAACTGTACGATCTTAACTGTAAGTGTAATACAAATCGTAAAGATGGGCAAGACCACTGTGGACTAGAATGGGCAGAGAAAGCGTCACTCTGGAGATGGAGTTTGAGCTACTCCTTGAGGAATTATCTGGAAGTAAACAGGTAGAGGAAAGGCAGGAAGAGTTTCTACCTTGGCAGAAATATATAGGCCAGGTTTTCTCAACCTTAACACTATTAACATTTGGGGCTGGCGAATTCTAAGCCATGGGGATGGTGTTATGCATTGCTGGCCATTTATAGCAGTATCCCCCGCCTCTAACCACCAGAAGCCAGTGACAAAACCCCACTCGCCAGTTGGGATGACCAAAAACTTCTTCAGGCATCGTCAAATGTCTTCTCGGAATAATATTGTCCCCAGTGGGGAACCACTGGACTAGATATAGATGCCTGGGCTCAGGGAGTTTTTGCTTTCTCCATCTCAGAGTCTGTCAACCACAGAATTATTGACATTGGGGACTGGACAATTCTTAATTGTGGGGGTCGCTCTGTGTGTTATAGGAGAGTGAACAGCATTCTGGTCCTCAACCTCCCAGACACCAGTAGAACCTCCCCCTGGTTGCGACAACTCCAAATATCTCCAGACATTGCCACAGGTCTCCTGGGGTGTAAAATCACACCCATTTATGGACCACTGGGGTTCTCAGTAGGAATGGAGTTGGCCCCCTCAGGGATAAGCAGAATTGCTTAAACAAAGTACAAGGTTCGTGTTAGGAAAGAGTGGAATAAGATTGATTAACTAGGGTGGACACATACTGTGAGAGATCTTGGGTACTAGAGCCTATAATAGGCGGCCTCGGCTGTTCATCAGCAGATGTGTTGCAAATGTAATTGGCATGTCATTGGCATTTTAAATTTAATCTCGCAGAAGCAAAAGGATCAACTGCCACAGAGAAGCCCTGAATACAGGGAGCGGGGGGCTCAGTCAGGAAGTTATAATAATCAGGTTTAAGTACGGATGGCCAGGGCTGTAGTGACATCTTTAAAATGGAGAGAAAAGAGTAAACCCTGGGGTGCTCTGCAGAAAGAGACGTTGAGTTTTTACAACAGATTGAATAATAGAGATAAAGGCGAGTAAAGAACCAATGGTGAAACCACGTTTGCTAGTGGGAAGAATGATGAAAAGCAAATGAAAGGGAAGGATGGGCACTTAATGAGTTTTTGATTTTGTAAATACTAACTGCAGGCATTTTAAGAATTAGCACAGCGATGAGAGGTGAGAGGTCAGGACTGAATGATGGATTTGGAAGTGCTGGAAACACAAAATCCTGAAATCTCTGTGGCTTAATACAACGAAAGTTTATTTCTCACTCAAATTATAGTGCATTGTATAGGGGGTGGCCCTGGGTCTTCTAGGGAAAGAGGCCTCTACCATCTTTGGGCACTGCTATCTGAAATGAGTGATATCCAAGGTGGCTGCAGAAGGGTTAAATCATAAGGACGTCATGAGAGATTTTAGAGGCCCCAAAGTGGCACTTCTGCCCACATTGCACAAGAGATCCAATTGAAGTGGCCGATCTCTAACTGGTGTCCCAGGAAAAGGATATGGGATTCATGAGAACTTGGCCAGGAAAACCAAAGAGGTAGAGTTCAAGGAACATAAATTACAAATAGAAGAAGATCCTGCAAAGGACTCCGAGATGTTGTTAGCTTGGAAGAGAAGGTTGCAAGGTTTTACCTTGCACAGAGTTGAAAGTGGCAGGAGGAAGGAAGGCAAATTTTGGTAAGAAGGGAAAATGTCTGCTTTTGCTAAGACTCTGGCTTTTGAGGACAAAAAACAGCAGGATAATTAGAAAAGGACTTACACATCTATACCCCACTTCAAAACCAGCATCGGCTTATCTTTACAAGCGGTCTGAAACCCAAACCCCTGGGCCTGGCCTTCCGTGTGCTCGCCCAGCCTGTCTGTTCACTCCCTACCCTGCACTTCCCAGGTACCTAACAGCATATCCTGGTTCCAAGGCTGTTCACAATCCCCAAGCCCACCGACTCTCCCATCTTTGTGGCCTTGCTTTTTAGCTCTTTCTACCCACCAAAGTCCTGGATTTCCACAAACCTTTAGTCAAATGCCACATCACTGAAGAATGAAGCCTCTTCTGATCCTCCCTGTCAACATCAGCCTCCCCATATTCCAACAGCCTCTTGGTCTTTCTTTCACCTTGGCACAGGAGACCATCTACTTTGTATCAGTTATATGTGCACATGACTGTCTCCCTCAGTAGACCATGCATTTCTCAAGTACCAGGAAGTGTTACTATGATGTATAACCTCAGGAAAAATCAGACAACACCACAGTCTAGGTCAGGGGATAGCAAATGTTTTCTGTAAAGGACCACGTAGTAAGTATTTGAGGTTTTGCAGGCCATATGGGCGCTGTCACAACTACTTAACTGTGCCATTTTAGTGTGAAAGCATCCATAGACAATACATAAATCAATGAGTATGCCTGTGTTCTAATAAAACTTTATTTATAAAAACATGTGGTGGGTCAGATTTGACCCATAGACTGTAATTCGCTGCTCCATGACGCATGGGAATTACACTTTCTGGAGCACAGTGTGAATGGGGTGCTCTGAAGTACAACTGGGAAGTATCAAGGTGCATCTCAGTTATCCTGTATCTTTTTCCCCACCTCCCACCATCACCTAGTACAGTGCCTTCCACATAGTAGGCCCTCAATGTTTATTTTCCTGAATTAAGTATGCCTGGAAACATAATAGCATTTTGAGATCTTAATTACCTTCAAAAACTATTTTTTTTGCAAGACTGTAGTAAAGTAGTTCAGGAAGCAATCACGTAAGCCCAAGAATCATAAAAAGAATGTGACAGGAGAAGATGTGAGCTAACAACGTCTAGGGATTAGCAGCCAAAGAGAGAGAATCTGACTTCAGAGCTGGGTAAAAGCAGCAAAAAGGCATTTCAATCCTCAGAGACCAGCACCGAGGGGAATCACATCATATGTAATAGATGTCTCACAACATCCTCTAAATCCGTGTGAATAATGCATTTAATGCCAGCACTTCAATGCTGGAAAGATGTTCATGATTTGGAGGCAACTCAGAGACCAACCAAAATGATTAAGAGACTGAAAGGACTCATTTATGAGCAGCTATAAAAGAAGCCAAATACGTGCTTGGCCTGCTGATGGCCAGAATGAGATGGGGAAAAGGTTTACAAATTACTAAATGCTGTAAACACCACGAAGGGGAGGAATGACAGTCAGCTCTATTGGACTTAGCTCGTGGTATGGACATATACCAGGCACTGACAAATTCCTCTCATTATTGGGTCTTAAAACATTTACGGGCCTTCTGAATAATATATAACTGGGAATGCTGTGATTGGTAATGTTCTATTATTACAGGAGAACAGGATTTCTCCAGAAGAGCAAACACAAGACAAATGACTGCTTATTAAGGGAAGAAACATTCCAGGCATGCTAAGTGTGCTGAGAGAATTAAAATGCACTCACAGTCTACTCCTAGAAATATCAAATACATGCAAGTGTGGGTAATGTTACATAGTGTAGAATTGTTGAAATTTAATACAAAGATGGAAAGATGGCCCGGTATTTCTGTCATTCCTACTGTCATTCAGTCATTGCTTTATCCATCCATTCCACATATCTAAATGCTCACTCATTATTTGCTGGGTCCTGTGCTGGTGATACAGAGATTTAATAATACACAGAGCCTGTTCCAAAAAATGAATAAATAACTTGCTTATGGTCTAGTGGTAGGGCCAGGGAAGTTCATGGGGGTAAGAAGGGACAAGTTCAACAGAGAATGATGAGAGAGCAAAGAAAAATGGCTCCTAAACCAGATGGGAGAAAGTAAGAAGGTTGGAGAGGCTTCCCAGATGAGCTGGCACCTGAGTCAAGTCCTGAAGGATTCTGTGAATCAGAAAGAATGAGACTAAGCATCCCAAGTAGGAAGGGTGATCTATTCAAAGTGCTGGAGATGAGAAAGTGCTGGACCACTTTGTCGCAACATGTGTGGGACTGACCAGTAGATCAGGTTGACTGAGACAAATAGTATAACGCAGGTGGTAACCTTAAAAATAATAATATATTAGGATCATAGGTGATTTTTTAAAATTTTCCTGGATCTTTCTGTCTCTTCCAAAATTTCTCCATTAACAAAATCACACCCTTATGTAGACAAATAATTGCAAACATTTATATAGCACTTATTCTGCGCCAGATTCTATTTGAAGTACTTTGCACATATTAAGTGATCTTCACCACATAGTTCTGAGATAGGTATTATTGTCCCTATTATGCAGACAAGGATGGGAAGCAGAAAGAGGTTTAACAATTTGGCAAAATGATAGAGTTAGTCAGGAACAGGGTGCTGTCCTCTATTTGGGGCATCTCACTCTGGAGCCTCTGCTTTTATACCCGCCGCGTTGCTATTAACTTCCCAAGCCAGAAGCCAGTTTTCTTATCATTTATTCCCATAATCCCACTCTAAAAACTGATCTGAAAAATAATCAGAGATACAGCCAATATTACTGGGGGGGGGGGAGAATATTCATAGCCCCGAAGTTTATAGTAGCAAACAATAGAACTACAAATTGCCTAGCTGCCCTGTAATACAAAATGATTCATCATGGTCTGGACCATTAGGCAAGCATGATTTAGAAGAAAGTTAAATGATATAAGAAATACTCACTCTAAAGGTCAAAGAGAAATGTAAGATACAGACTGTATAATCCTAGTAGTGTGTTTGTACTTGTGTGGAAAGGAAATCCACCAGTCAGACTGGTATGCAATTCCAATCTTAGTTCTGCCATTTAACTAGCTCTGTGACCTTGAGTAATAATTTAACCCTTCTCTACTCCAGTTTCCTCATCTGAAATTGGGGGTAATACAGTTGTTATAATGATTAGAAAATACAGATAAAATGCTATGAACATTGAGGTGCATATGGCCCTTCTTTTCACGACATTTGTATCTTTGGGGTAAATACCCAGTAGTACAATTGCTGGGTCATAGGGTAGCTCTATTTTTAACTTTTTGAGGAACCTCCACATTGTTTTCCAAAGTGGAAACCTCCATTCCAACTTGCATTCCCACCAACAGTGTAAGAGAGTTCGCCTTTCTCCACAAGTTTTCCAACATTTGTTGTTTCTTGTCTTATTGATTTTTGCCATTCTAACTGGTGTAAGGTGGTATCTCAATGTGGTTTTGATTTGAATCTCCCTGATGGCTAATGATGATGAACACTTTTTCATGCGTCTGTTAGCCATTTGTAGATCTTCTTTGGAGAAGTGTCTGCTCAAGTCTTCTGCCCATTTTTTGACTTGACTATCTGTTTTTTGAGTGTTCACTTTGAGAAGTTCTTTATAGATCTTGGACATCAGCCCTTTGCCTATAGTGTCATTTGCATATATATTCTCCCATTCTGTGGGTTGACTCTTTGTTTTGTTGACTGTTTCCTTTGCGGTGCAGAAGCTTTTTACCTTGATGAAGTTCCAAGAGTTCATTTTCACTTTTGTTTCCCTTGCCTTTGGAGATGTGTCTTGAAACAAGTTGCTGTGGTCAATGTCAAAGAGGTTATTGCCTATGTTCTCCTCTAGGATTTTGATGGATTCCTGTCTCACATTGAGGTCTTTCATCCACTTAGAGTTTATCTTTGTGTATGGTGTAAGAGAATGGTCAAGTTTCATTCTTCTATACATAGCTGTCCAATTTTCCCAGCACCATTTATTGAAGAGGCTGTCTTTTTTCCACTGGATATTTTTTCCCGCTTTGTCAAAGATTATTTGACCATAGACTTGTGGGTCCATATCATGGCTCTCTTTTCTGTTCCACTGGTCTATGTGTCTGTTTTTGTGCCAGTACCATGCTGTCTTTGTGTTCATAGCTTTGTAATATAGCTTGAAATCAGGCAACGTGATGCCCCCAGCTCTGTTTTTCAACATTTCCTTGGCAATTCAGAGTCTTTTCTGGTTCCATACAATTTTTAGGATTGTCTGTTCCAGCATTTTGAAAAATGCCATTGGAATTTTGATTGGGATGGTGTTGAAAGTATAGATTGCTCTGGGCAGCATAGTCATTTTAACAATGTTTTATTCTTCCGACCCATGAGCATGGAATGCTCTTCCATCTTTTTATGTCTTCTTCAATGTCTTTCATGAGTGTTCTGCAGTTTCTCAAGTACAGATCCTTTACCTCTTTGGTTAGGTTTATTCCCAGGTATCTTATGGTTCTTGGTGCTATAGTAAGTGGAATCAATTCTCTAATTTCTCTTTCTACAGTTTCATTTTTAGTGCATAAGAAAGCAACTGATTTCTGTGCACTGATTTTGTATCTTGCCACATTACTGAATTGCTGTATGAGTTCTAGTAGGTTGGGGGTGAAGACTTTTGGGTTTTCCACATAGAGCATTATGTCATCTGCAGCAATGTTCACAATAGCCAAAATGTGGAAAGAGCCAAGATGCCCTTCAATAGATGAATGGATAAAGAAGATGTGGTCCATATATACAATGGAATATTACTCAGCCATCAGAAAGAATGAATACCCAACTTTTGCATCAATAGGGATGGAACTGGAGGGGACTATGCTGAGTGAAATAAGTCAAGCAGGGAAAGACAGTTATCATATGGTTTCACTTATTTGTGGGAGAAACTAGAGTGGGACATGAACATGAGAGACTATGGACTCTGGGAAACAAACTGAGGGTTTTAGAGGGGAGGGGAAAGCCTGGTGATGGGTATTAAGGAGGGCATGGATTGCATGGAGCACTGGGTGTTCTATGCAAACAGTGAGTCATGGAACCCTACATCAAAAACTAATGATGGTGACTAACATAACACAACAAAAAAATTTTGAAAAATGCTTACAATACTGGTTGGTAAACACTCAGTGGCTGATATCAAAATATTTGGAAACCACATTTAAAAATTAGATCTAGGGGTGCCTGGGTGGCTCAGTTGGCTAAGCACCGGACTCTTGGTTTTGGCTCAGGTCATGATCTCAGGCTCCTAGGATTGAGCCCTTCAGCAACTCCCCCCTCAGCAGGAAGTCTGCTTCTCTCCCTGTTCCTCTGCCCCTCCATTGCTTGTGTGCTTTCCCTTCCTCTCTCTCAAATAGATAAACCTTTTAAAAAAATTCCAGAGTTAGATAGTACACATTCAGCTAACAGTTTGATAAGCATCCTTTGTAGTCTGTGGTCTAGGAGGTTACAACACCATCTAGTAATTTTAAAAAATAAGTGGAAATGAGGTGAGATGAGGGGCACTTTCCATTACAAGTAAAAACTGTTTGCTTCCGGAATCCCATTTCTCAAATTTTAAGGTATACTAAACACTCAGCCAACCATTGAAGTGTTATAAAATTTGCTTTTTAACCAGATCCCTTCCTAAGACCAGAGCCTTGATGTTTTATTTGGGTTGGATAATTTTTAATTGTGATAGCTTAAAAGTATTTAGAAGTGGGTATTCATTGTCAGGATCAATAGAATGATGGAAATTACCAATAGGTGTTGGAACTTATTTTTCATCCAGGGTTTTGGGATTATCTTAATTATACTAGTTTTTAAATATTAAGGGAAAAAATGGAAGGAAATAAACAGGTTCAAAATTTTGGTGGTTTTTTTTTTTCCAACTAAGGAAATTCTTGTAGTCATCTTTGGAGCTGGTCTCAAGGATGAGGCTACTTGAGCAGATGGGCTATACTGAGAGAGATGGAACAAGGGCCTGGGGCAAAGGGCATGTCATTTTCACTGTTCAGCCCCAATTCTGCAAGCAGAATGGAAAATGTTTAAGCACTCTCTTAAGGAAAGGAGAGAAAATCCTTGATGAAGGAAAATGAGGTATTCTGCTTCTCCCAACACGAGGAATCCGATTTCTCCACAACTTTTCACAGTGCCCCCCTCCTCTCTCTCTCTCTCTTTCAGGTCTCCTATGTGAAAGCGATTGATATCTGGATGGCGGTGTGCCTTCTGTTTGTGTTTGCGGCCTTGCTGGAGTATGCAGCAGTGAACTTTGTCTCCAGGCAACACAAGGAGTTTCTGCGGCTCCGGAGAAGACAGAAGAGACAGAATAAGGTACAGCTGATCCTTAGCACAGACAAAGTCAGGTAGAGCTTGACGTAGTTACCGAGGCAATGGAATTCAGAAACGAGAATACATAATAAGTAAAAGGCTAAGGTTCATTTTGGTCCTGAGGTGTCCTACAATACTGAATTAGTGCTCACGTCAGTCCTTTAAAATTGGGCCAGGGTTGTCGCATTTAGCAAATAAAAACATGAGACATGCAGTTAAGCTTGAATTTTAGATCAACAAATAGCATTTGGTAGAAAGATGTCACAAGTATTGCGTTGGAGATTCTTACATTAATAATTTGTTAATCTGAAATTAAGATTTAACTGGGAGCTCTGTGTTTTATCAGTCAACTCTAATTGGAGATATATACTCAATTTGACACAACCGCTTTAAAATCCCGTTGTTCTGAACATTAATAATTTGTGTGTATGTGACCTTATGTACATAACTGCCTTAACTGACTTTCTCATCAGTTGCTCTGGTTTTATGTAAATAAGGTCCCTAACCAGGTTGGTCACAACTTGATAAATCCAGTCAAACCGATCTCGACTTAAACTTAGTGTATAAACCCAAATTCTACACCATCCAGATGTTTGAGGTTTCAAATAGGTGCTCAAAATCGGTTACTCTGTGGTTCCTAAACTTGCCTGCCCATTCAAATAGCCTGCGGATCTTTCAAAAATCCCACACGTTGGCCACACCTGACATCAATTAAATCCCAGTCTTGGGATGGGGCACAGGAGTCAGGGTTTCTGAAGCTCCCACCCAGGGAATTTCAGTGCCTGTACATGTTGGAAAAGCACCACTCTGGCTTATGATCCAATTTCATACGGGACACCAGGAGGCTTGCAGTTTTCGGTTTCAGTTTCAGATTCTGGGAGAAAAAAACATGTCCTTTGATACGGAGGATCCCAGTGCCTGTAACTATGTCACTAGATGACTGAAGTTAAAATTTTATATACAGGAAATGACAGTTCCCCTAAAATTTGAGAATTAAACTTGTTATTAAAGCCATAGTTAAATACTACTCTGTTGCAACAAAACCAAAAAAATGTTACACTGTCGATCTTAACGCTTGCAAATACCTAGTTGCAAAGCTAAATATTTATTGTGGTTTAGATTTTGGTTGCATTGAGGAGCTAGTATGCCTATGAGCTCACAGAGTCCTGACCTCACCTACCAAAATGTTTCTTGCACATATTCTGTACTGGTATCTGGCTGGTTGTCCTGTTTCTCTTCTGCGCCTTTGAGGAATATTTTGTCCTACCACAGCCCAGGGAAACAGACACATTCTTTTTGTTGTACATTGTTGAGTATCAAGCCTTTCTCCACTTTCTCCTCCTTGCCTCCTTGTTGATGATAACCATTTCTTCAGCCCCATCCACAGGAGTCTGCACAACGTGGCACTCGTGCCACCCAGGAAATTATGGGAATGTGAGGGCATTTCGGCACATAAAATGCATTCCCAGAATTCCACGGCTTAGCATAGTAGATGGCCACTGACTGTATGTTCTCCTGGACCAAAAATGGAAAATGAGTTTCATTTTGCTTCCCAATTCTAAATAATTGATAGGACTTCCTTGGAATGCTATGTGGAAGATTCTTAGGCTCTGTCTGTATCTTATGATAAGAGTCACATGAAGCGCTTGTTAAAAGTAGATTCTCATATAGATTCGGTTGGAGGAATAGGTGATTTCAGATTCATATAGGAATTTGCAGGCCAGTATAAAGGAATGGATTTTATGCTAACTGACTGGAATCCACAAATTAGTTTCAGCATAGCCAATACCAGGATATCAAGTGGATGATCCATGGGGTCAAGCATAGCAGCAGCAGATAAGTTAAGAGGCTATTGCAGAAATCTTCCAATCTATGAGCATGGAATGTCTTTCCATTTCTTTGTGTCATCTTCCATTTCGTTCATCAGTGGTTTTTAGTTCTCAGTGTACAGATCTCCCACCTCTTTGGTTTGGTTTATTCCTAGCTATCTTATGGTTTTTGGTGCAAGTGTAAATGGGATTAGTTAATTTCACTTTCTGCTATTTCATTATTTTTTCCTTACTGATTTGGATGCCTTTTCTTTCTTTTTGCTGTCTGATTACTGTGGTGAGGACTTCTAGTATGTGCTGAAAAAAAGTGGTGAGAATAGACATCCTTGTCTTGTTCCTGGCCTTAAGGGAAAAGCTCTTACTTTTTCCTCATTGAGGATGATGTCAGCTGTGGGTTTTCATTGATGGCCTTAATTAGGTTGAGGTATGTTCCCTCGAAACCTACTTTGTTGGTTTCTTTCTTTTTTTTTTTAAATCATGAATGGATGTTGTGCCTTGTCAAATGCTTTTTCTCTATTGAAATGATCATATGGTTTTTATCCTTTCTCTTATTGATGTATCACATTGATTGATTTGCAAATATTGAACCACCCTTACAAACCCAAATTAAATCCCACTTGATCATGGTGAATGATTTTTTTAATATATTGTTGAATTCCGTTTGCTAGTATTTTGGTGAGGATTTTTACATCTATGTCCATCAGGGATATTGGCCTGTAGTTCTCTTTTTTAGGGGTGTCATTATTTGGTTTTGGTATCCAGGTAATATTGGCCTCATAGAATGAATTTGGAAGCTTTCCTTCTCTTTCTATTTTTTGGAATAACTTGAAGAGAATAGATATTCAACAACACAAGAAACAAACAGGTGTTGGCGAGGATTTAGAGAAAAAGAACACTTGTGCCCTGTTGGTGGGACTGCAAACTGGTGCAGTCACTATGAAAGAGAGTATGGAGATTCCTCAAAAACTTAAAGATAGGACCACCCTACAATCCAGCAATTGCACTGCTGGGTATTTACCCAAAGAATACAAAAATACAGGAACCCTTATGTTTATAGCAGTATGATTTATAATAACCAAGATATGGAAGCAGCCCGCATCCCACTGATTGATGAATAGATAAAAAAGATATCTCTCTCTCTCTCTCTCTCTCTCTCTCACACACACACAGAGGAATATTATTCAGCCATAAAAATAACAAAGTCTTGCCATTTGCAATGACATGGATGGAACTAGAGAGTATTACACTAAGTGAAATAAGTCAGAGAAAGACAAATACCATATAATTTCACTCATATATGAAATTTAAGAAACAACAAATGAGCAAAGGAAAAAAAAAGAGAGAGACCAAGCAGAAAATAAACTCAATTATAGAAAACAAACTGATGGCTATCAGAAGGAAGGTGGGTGGGGGGATGGGTGAAATAAGTGATGGGGTTTAAGGAGTGCACTTGTCGTGAGGAGCACTGGGTGATGTATGGAATTGTTGAATAACTATATTGTACATAAGCTAATAAAACACTGTAGGTTTAAAAAAGACAATTGAGGAGCTGGAGGAGAGGAAGGGAAAGTGGGAGGGAGAGCAGGGGAGTTAAGGGTGCTTGGAGGGACTGGTAGTGATGAACCAGGGAATCTAAGGTAGGTAAAGTGAGAACATGTAGGAGACACTGGCTACACACAGATTGTCCATTTCACTGAGGTCAATGAAATGCTGAAATAAGAATATTAAAATAGCTGTGCTGGAAGGACACAAGCCAGTGGTGAGTGGGATAAAGAAATGCTCAAAAATCAAGATTTCACAGGAAATAAAGACAAGCATAAGTGTATGACCGTGAGTATATGGCCAAGGTCCAGCAGAGGAAAAATTGACGGTGAGGCAGTCCAGGAATTAGAAGGCCAATCATGGGGCCAGTTATCCATTTGATTATGGAAGACCCTCCACAAAACGTGGCATTCATGGGTATTGCGTTGATAATGAAAGTGTTCCTAAAGTTATCAACTACTAAGGGATGGAGGCTGGTAGATGACGTCAGTGACGAAGGAAACCAATGATGAAGTCGAATGAACTCAACTTCAGCTCCAGAGGACCTGCGGTCAAGTAAGGAAGAAAGCAAGATAGTTTGGGCACAGCAAAGTGGAGCAAGAAAGACACCTGAGATGGCTGACGGTGGTGGACATTAAGGGGAGACTCCTTAGAAATGCCAGTTGGCATTCGTAGTCACTGCTTTGTTGAGAAATCCAAGTTTAGATGTTTCGCATGGAGATGTTCTGGAGTTTGACTATGCATCTCAAAATGGCCACTCAAAATACAAAGCTTAATTAACAAATTCAAGATGTGAGAAGGAGGTGGGGAGCAAAACAAATCATGTTTGGACCTTTGCAGTCAAGGCTCTTATTTTCATTGACAATTAAATTTTGGGGGGAAAAAAAGGTTAGGAGACATTTCCAATTATGTGTCCCTTAGAAAATGGCATCTGTTTTATCTAAGGCAGCACATTAAGTTTTTAAAGTCTGAATCATGTTTAGAAAATAACAGTGGTAATAAGAGCTAACGCTGCTTGAAGGCTTACTGTATACGAGGCACTGTTTTAGGCAACTTCCATACAGTAATTGATTTAATCCCCACAACAACCAGATGAGTAGTGTGATCATACAGCCCAGCTTACTGTGCAAAGTGCTGCTCTTGCATATTGTCCTGCTGCCTTGGTGTAATTTAGCATTTGTTATGGATTATTCATTTTAAACCAATATTTAATAGTTGCCTTGAAACAAAATGAAATGGCTCTGGTCGACCTCTATATCTGTTTTCTGTCCCGCCGTCATCTTCTGGGGTGGGGGCGTACACGCACAGTGGACGAATTCTCACTTTAACATGTAGTAAAATCTAAAAAATAACTGTCCCTATCTCTGGCTTCTTTTCTTGACCCTTTCCAGAAGCAATGCCATATCACTCTCTTTCCAGGATAACTCAAAGGGAGCTTGCTGATATCAAAATGGAGTACACTTGGACACAAGAGACTGGGGATAAAGGAGATTTTCTTTTGGCCTTTGTCAGTAAGGGGACACTGCTATCCTGCTGGCCACTCGGGGTGTCAGCTTTGGTCCATGACATGGCACACAAAATCCATGACACCACTAGGCCACCACTTGGTGGGGTCAGTGGAACACGTGGAAAATCATAGTTTCAATGGACAGAAAAACCAAAACAGTGGCTGAGCAGTCTTGCTGTTGAACCTCGGGAGAGTTCACAACTGAATGTTTTTGTCATTTTTGCAGGATAATTTTGTTTGAGAATGCGTTTTTATTTTGTAATAAAATCAGAGGGGGCGCCTGGGTGGCTCAGTGGGTTAAGCCGCTGCCTTCGGCTCAGGTCATGATCTCAGGGTCCTGGGATCGAGTCCCGCATCGGGCTCTCTGCTCAGCAGGGAGCCTGCTTCCCTCTCTCTCTCTCTGCCTGCCTCTCTATCTACTTGTGATCTCTCTCTGTCAAATAAATAAATAAAATCTTTAAAAAAAAATCAGAGAGTTGGATTATGTGTTAGTGCCATTTTCCACTCTCAAAATTGCCCGTGTTTGGGTAAATTATGTGGTCACCCTGTCAATGATGAAGGCAGTATTCTTATCTCCATCTTACAGATGGTGAGAAAACTAAAGCAAAGAGAGGTTAAGCAAAATGCCCAAAGCCACACATGCAGGAAGTCTGGTTCCACAGTCCCTGGCCTTAACTGCTATTGCTCAGACGTCGCATTTTAGATCTTACATTATGATCCAGTCTCTCTCTCTGAGTCACAGACGTACTTGAAACAAACACCTCTAATGCACTCTAACGGTCTATTCAGTTTTTTAAGTACAGATAGGCTGAGGGTAAGGCAAGTGAGGTGAGCACACAAGTACAGGGTCGGATGCTGGTTTCATCAGAAATTTGGTATTTTGTTCACTAACAATGAAGTATTTGCATGGAAAGATTGACCCGGAGCACTGGGGTTGTGGCACCCCCTTACACTTTGCACCTGAGGCCTTACCATGCCCTAGTTCTGGTCCAGCTAGGCATGAACCACTAAATTCTCACAGACCCTAATAGGTTGTAGCCTGTTAAAACAAAACCACTATTTTTTTTTTAAGATTTTATTTGAGAGAGAGAGACAGAGACAGAGAGAGAGAAAGAAAGAGCACTAACAGGGAGGGGCAGAGGGAAAAAGAGAAGCAGACTCCCCAATGAGCAGGGGACACTCCCCTCCCCGCCACCCGGTGCCAAACACACACAGAGGACTGGATCCAGGGACTCCAGGATCATGACTTGAGCCGAAGGCAGATGCTTAACTGACTAAGCCACCCAGGTGCCCCTAAAACCCTCATTTTTAAAAGTTCAATATGCCCAGTGAAAAAAAGTCATTGGGGAACTGACCTCTGCAGCAGAATACAGGCTGATTATTTAGAAGGTATAAGAAAAAAACCAAGAGCAAATCATTTTCCAAAGTGACACTGACCTTAAGATGCATTCAAGGAAGATATTTGAGAGAACGCCTCAGACTACATTTACTTGCCTGGGAAGAATGCCTGCTCTTTACTAAGCAATGAAGTTATGGAATAGGGTCACTTTCAAGGAGGGGCCAGGCAGTCTGTGGCCAGGTCTAGTTGCTTGGGTTATCTTTTCTGCATCTCACAAAGCAGCCACTGTGACTTTTACCAAAGCAGACTTTCTCAGAAACAATCAAAGCCACATCTTCAACTGAGAGAACTTGCAAATCCCTATGGTTGGGCCAATCCCCAGGTCTATGTGGTAAAATCCTATTTTTATGTTACTGCCTCAGCTCCAATAAGAAGTTTTCATACCACATGATGTTTATAACAATTTCCCCACAAGAACTTTATTTTTTTAAATTTTATTTATTTATTTGACAGACAGAGGTCACAAGTAGGCAGAGAGAGAGAGGAGGAAGCAGGCTCCCTGCTGAGCAGAGAGCCCGATGTGGGGCTGGATCCCAGGACCCTGGGATCGTGACCTGAGCCAAAGGCAGAGGCTTAACCCACTGAGCCACCCAGGCGCCCCTCCCACAAGAACTTTAAAGCCTCACCTGAGTTTCTCCCTTTCTTTTGTTGTTTCCTTTCTTTTCTTTTTTTTTTTTTTACTATCTGGCCATACCACACCAGACTTTTGGCATTGAGCCTGGTTTCAGATATTTCCAGTTGCCCACAGAGGCCCGATTTCTTTATTTTCAGCGACAAAACAGAAATTGCAGCCGCTTGAGAAAACAGTTATGGTTTTTAGGCCACCGAATGATAAGCTCTTTGCTTTTAAAGTTTTCCGTTTAATTCCAGTTAAACTACAGTGTTATATTAGTTTCAGGTGGCCAATATACACATTCAACACCTTTGTCCAACACCTGGTGCTCATCACCATAAGCCGCCTTTTAAAAGGAATGTTAACACATTGTTCGGACTTCAACCTCCCAAAAAATATGGGGCTTCAACCTGACTGGACAAGAGGGTGAGGATGTGAGGCCCTGAGCAAAAGTTCTCAGATGATAATAAGTTGGCAGAGTAAATTCAGTACTCATTTTGTTGTGATTTTCTGCACCCTCCCCACCATCTACCCTTTAAGTCTTAGCTAACTTGCTAATTCCTCAAAAGATCATTTCCTCATCCTACAGGGCTGAAATAATCCTGCTCTTTCAAGCATCTTAGTAACCAATGTGTTCGTTTTGATAAACATGAGAAACAATGGGTAGAAAGTGATGCATGTCTGCAGAGGAATAAAAGACTGGAAAGATATTGGTAGATATTATCTAGGATGCGCTACCTAGAAATACCTGACTCTTACTCTCAACCAATCATCTTCTCATTGACCTACTGAATGGGAATAAACGTACAAGGACAATAAACAATTTTTATCCAGGCTTTAGCCTCAAATCTGAATGCAACGCCGCCAGGAGAGAAACAACTTAGAAGAAGCCCTTGTCCCTCCACTCAGGAGGCCCAGAAGCCCTACGCTATTTCCTCCCCACTGTTCCAAGAGCCTTAGATTTTTCCCATTCCAACAGAACATGAGACCCCACTGGTGAAAGCCAGAAAACAAAAATCCAGAGCAAATGGTCATCTTGGAGTGGCTTATCTGAATCCATGGAGTCCTGGAATGTCCCCAGTCAGACCAGCCCTCCTCCTCATTAGAGGTAAAAATCTCCTTCCTCTCTTCCTGGAGACATCCCTTCAAACACTTAGGGATGGTGAGGTGGAAGGTCTTCTCAAATCTTCTGAGCTTAAAAGACCTAGTCCTTCCTATGATGTGGCTTAGAGCCATGCAGCACACCCATCACCCTTTTGTGGTTTGCTTGTGAACATCTTGAAGTATGAGTCACAGAACTGGAAAGATAGCCCAGGCATGATCAACAGGTAACACAAAAGAGCCCTAATGTCCCCTCTTTATCTGCAGCTTTTAACAGAGCATTAAATTACAATAGAGCTTTTAAGTCATCCTAGTTTACTACTGGCTCTTTTTTACTTTGCTAAGGCTTGTTAATTTCCCAAGTCTTTTTTTCCTGTTATTAATACGAATAGCTATCAAGTTATCTCCTCCTGAGTGCTTGACTTTTTTCTAACCTAAATAAACAACTTTATATTTATTGCTGTAAATTTTCACTTCATTGGATTTGGCTCATTTTCTAGATTGTATTAATCTTTTTGGTACTGATCTAGTCATCTGAAATTAACTACCACTTTCAGCTTCGTAACATTGACAAGTAGTGTCAACACTCTTCAGCCAAACGCCACAAGAAATAAGGCTGTACTTAAACAAGGTGGATTAACTACTCCGCAGTGAGGAAGAACACATACCATGGGGAGCAGTGGAAGAAGGGTCCCTCTGTAAAACTTGGGTGATTTGGAGGAAAACCTAAGGAAGCCGGGGTTTGCTCTAGATTGGATGTTGTCAGAAAGCAGGGGGAAATTTGGGGCGCCTGGGTGACTCAGTTGGTTAAGCATCTGACTCTTGATTTCGGCTCAGGTCATGATCTCAGGGTTGTGAGGTCGAGCTCCATGTCAGCCTCTGCTGGGTATCGAGGTTGGTTAAGATTCTCTCTCTCCCTCTCCCTCTGTCTCTCTCTACCTCTTTCCCTCTCTCTTTCTAACAACAACAACAACAAAAGGCGTAAATTCTATAATTGTGTATCTCAGTAACCTATCTGTAGAAGCGCAGACTCATGTGAGGATAAAACAATGATAGTTTTATTGGTAAAGAAAGAGCAGTCACTCACTTTAACCAAGAGCAGGATGTTCCTGGGTAGCAGTGACCTTGTTTTTATTTGTGCTTCGCTTCGACAAAGTTATGAAATAGCCTTGTGTGTCTGACTTTGTCACTATCTCAGTCTAGCCTTGTCTGAGGTGGGTATCCTGTGAGGGATTCAAGTTTTGAAGTTCTTGGTTTTGCCTTCAAAATTGAGGGGCCTGAAGTGCCGACATTCAAATGGAGGCACTGTAATTGGCCAGTCCTGTGACCTTGGTAGGTTACTTAAAAAGAAAAAAAAAAAACACAAAAACCTCTCTGTGCCTCAGTTTTCTCATTTGTAAAATGGAGTTAATAGTATTCCCCTCACAGGACTATGGTGAGAATAAAGTGAGTTCCTGTGAGTAAAGCTCATAGAAAACAAAACAAAACAAAACAAAACCCTGGCACGTGGTAAATTCTGTTTAGTGATTGTTCATTTTAGTATCTACTTTCCCCACCACTAGGTACCAGATTCTGGGTCATAAAGATTTTGTTCAATTTAATGGGGAGCATATTCTACAGATTAAAATCAAACATCTTAAAATAGCTTCATTTCCCCTCCCCCATTTGCATTCCTCTGGTCTTTCTTCCACAAAGGAAAATTAGATTGCACAGCAAAATGTGACCCACGAACAGTGATTTTTATAATCATAGGATTGAAATAATGAGTTCATGCCTCCACTCTATAGTGACTAAACAAGAGAAGAGGAAAGAATCAAGGGCAAGCTGAATTCTTCCATTCTATCTCCCGTGGTTACAGGCTGTGCCTAAACTTCCTAAGTAGGAAAGTAGGAAAGCAATTTTTCCAAAGGTAGAGAACCCATGAAGGGCCTTCTAACCCATAGAATGTAAACTGATGCTGAAAGCTGACTACTGAAATGCAGATGGTACCATCACTAAGGCTAATCAACCCCACAGATCCAAGCAAAGGAATCCATTGAACTGGCTCATCTTTTTCCTCTCCAAAGGCTGAGAGTAGTGGTTCTCAGCCAGAGCAGTTTTGCCCCCCAAGGAACCTGTGGCCATGTCCGGAGACAGGCTTGGCTGTCCCATCAAAGGGAAGGGGGCTACTGGCATCTAGTCTGTTACATTTCCTACCATGTACAGGGCTGCCCCCCCACACCCATAAAATGAAAAATTATCCTGTCCTAAATGTTGATTGTGCCATGGTAACGAAAACCCTAGTTTAGAACATTGTTAGGAGAGTTTCATATTGAGAAGTATACCCTAATTGTTTCCTATTTCTTGTTCCCAAGGGTGACATAATTTCATACATCTGCCCACTAATTCGTGAGAGTGCTTTCAGTCCTGCAAACCTCCAGTCAATTCCTCCACGATTCATACGTAGGTGGGGCTCAGTGGGTGATGGCCAGTTCTCTCCCTTACATTAGAATAAGGCAAATGTTTTCCAGCAGCCTACTTTAAAATTCTATTTATTCAAATGCACACTCAGTTGAGTATGAAGGAAAACGCCATCTGATCGGCTTCTGAAACATAAATCACATGGATCCACACACCACACACCCTAGGAAAACAAATCTGTGATGCTATGCATGGCTTCATGCAGGAGGTAAGGCAGGGCCCGTGTCTGGGAACTATTAAGTTTACACTCTGAATATCCAAATTCTGGGAGATGAAGACACATGTATGTGGGTAGGAAAAAATGGAAGTTCTTTATCACACCCATTTAGGGAATGCTCAGTGGTATTAACAGTCATAACGAAAGCTTATTTTTAAGTTCAACACGTAAACACGTGTTTATAGAGACACACACAATGATGTTTCTAGTGTTAAAGAGAAAGCGAGGGCAGTAGGACAATGTTAAAGAGACCAGCGATTTCATCCATTCTAGAAAGAATCCAGTGGGAACGTTTGAATCGGTTGGTGACTACAACTGTGAGAATGCATAGAAGAATCCTCACTACTTGGACCAGACAGAGGCACAGGAATGGAGAAGAACCAATGGCAAACACATTCGTCCACTTGCAGACTACTGCGGGAATATGGGCTACCTCTTGAGCGGCTCTAGATCAGTCCTTCTCTAACCAGGCCCTGGAGGCCTAGGTCCAACAGAGTCCTGGAATGCAGCCCCAAGCTGGACTCAGAGCCGGGGACATCTCCAACAAGTACGTGTCAGGCACAGGTGATACTGATGCTGCTAGTCTACTCGGCCACTCGGAGAACTGAGGGGCCAAAGAAGCCCGAAAACGGCCTTCAGTAGTGAAAATGTTATCGTTACGTCATACCTTGGCTACTCATGTGTCCATAATGACGTCAAGGACATTAACCCCAGTGATTCCATGTTGAAAAACTAGCCATGAAAAGATTAACAGACCGAATATAAGGTACTTTATAAAGACATATTTAGACTGGAAATCCCTACAGGTCTCCGTTCTCCATGTCCTTGGAAAGGAATCTCCATCATCTCAGCTTTTTCTTTCAAGAAGAGTATAGAGAAACGGTGTGTGTTCTCTCTCGTCCTTTAACATTTCACCCTATATTCTGCCACGTGTTTGCACACTGTGTTTAAAGAGGGTTTTGTAGATCATTAATTAAGGTAACAACCACTTCCTTAGCAAGCAGGATGTGGAAAAGGTTGTAACTTCTTCCTCAGGGAGGTAAAAGGCGTATTTGTTTTTTGTCTTAAAGGTTGAGGAGTTTAGTTGAGGCTTTATCAGACCTGTATGGATTAGGAGTTTGGACTTAATTGTGAAAGCCAGCAAGAATAAATAAATGTCATTGTACTTTACAATTCCCGTAGACCACCAGGGTGGAGAGCTGGTAACTGTCAGGGACACAGAGGCCTGAAATGTTTGTAAAGTGCTTTTCTTCCAAGCTTGTTCCATTTTGCCAGGTGTCGAAACAGCCATATTTTAGGGCTCGCGATATGGAATGTTCTTTTCGCAGGATGCGAAGCAGTGTGCAGAAGCAGCCTTTCAGAGGAAATCCCCATCTTTTCAGTGTCTCCAGTCCTTTCTTTCATCCCAGCCTGTTTACCATTATCTCTGTTTTCTTTGCCTTCTTTCCTACTAGATCTTATTTTTCTAGCCCTGGATTTCTTCATCATTTTCTCTTTCCCTTAACCTCAGTGTCATCTCTTCAGACTAACTCATTTTACTCATTCATCCATGCACTCAGTGTAACCATAGAGCACACCTACCATAAGCCATGCACAAAATCCAGCGGACTCTGTCCTGGGGATGCTCACAGTCCGGGGGAGACAGACTGAGAAGCAGACACAACTCCCACATACACAGGGCATGTATTGGGCTAGAGGCCAGAGGCCCGCTCTGGGAACATGCTGGAGGGGCCCCGTGCTAAACGCTGGCAATGGTCCACCCATTATTCCCATGCCAGTCCTCGTTTCTATATACAGCGATGGCTTCCGGATCTAAGTTCTGCTCTGCCACAGTGTGCAGAGGAGGGATCTTAGGCCCCAGAAGCATGCTCAACTCATGCAGGGCAAGCTGGAAATACTGAGGACTCACTCCAGGAACAGCTCTCTGCCCATAATAGTTGGGGACTACAAATAAATATCCCAGCTTCCTTGACCCTCTGAGGTATGTTCCAAACTGGCTCCCAGTAATTCCCAGTGGGATTGAGCCTGTTACCCACACTCTAACCTGCTTACCAATACATGTTGAATTGAGATAGCTTCTTCCCCTGCCTCACTTTCCCACTCTCTACTGGTCCCTCCTGAGTTCACCTCCCAAATAAACTATATGCACTCAAATCCTTGTCTCAGGGCCTTCTGGAAAAGCCAACAAAGACAAGGACCAAACCAACACCTGGGCTCCCTCAAAGTGAACAAGACAGGAGCCCGGAGAGCCGAGCAGATGCCAGGCAAGGAAAAGACTCTGCCCCAAGCTAAGAAGGTTGCGCTTCCTCCTCAAAGCAATGGGGAGACAGAAGTACGGCTCATGTGATGGTCCAGGAGGGGTAGCAGTGACTCTATAACGCAAAGAGGAGAAAAACAACGAAAGGAGGACACTTTATACGTAAACGAAAATGAGACCAATACAATACAGGAGTTGCCACCACTTTTTTCCTTGCGATAGGACAGTTGCCTCGGGTCTCTAACATCAGTACGATGTATTATATTCCTATAATCCGCAAACTTAGCTGAAGTTCCAGTTTTGCATACAGACATTTTAAGAGACTTGCTACACAACATTTTAAAAGGGAATTCAACATTAAAATGAGAAGAGAAACTTTATCAGCTAGTCTCTTTTTGTGTTGTCTATGCTTTGTTGCCTAGGATGGATAGACTCACGGACAAATGGTTTCAAAGCAGAAACCGGTCTTGTGCTACAGGTGAGGTGTAAGTGCAAGATTCGGTGAGGACCAAGGATAGAGCAGGTTCTCCACTTCGTAGCACCTGCGAGGTGACCACTCAGCCGGGTCTTGACCCAGGAGTAGGAGTTGGATGGGTGAAAGGAGGCTAAGAGGGATGTTCATGCTGAGGAACAGTTATGGGAAGGTCGTCATGAGGCGATGGGCCCAGCAGAACACTAGGGACATGGCGCTTGTGTGGGAGGAAGACTGAGGTGCTCCTGAAGTGGGAGACACCAAAAAGTTTTACAGATGCTAGGATCAGACTGGACTGTAGACACAGCGCTCCCTAAAAACGGGTCGGATTGGAATGAGGCACAAGTTCAGGAAAATACCACTTCAGCATTTCTTTCTTTCTTTCTTTTTTTTAAGATTTCATTTATTTACCTGACAGAGAGAGAGAGATCACAAGTAGGCAGAGAGGAAGGGAATCAGGCTCCCTGCCTAGCAGAGAGCCCAACGTGGGGCTCGATCCCAGGACCCTGGGATCACGACCTGAACCGAAGGCAGAGGCCTTAACCCACTGAGCCATCCAGGTGCCCCCACTTCAGCATTTCTATTTAAACACACTTTTGGGGGCACCTGGGTGGCTCAGTTGGTTCAGTGTCTGACTCTTGATTTCCGCGCAGGTCATGATCTCAGGGTCCTGGGATCAAGCCCTGCATCAGGCTCCGAGCTCACAGGCGAGCCTGCTTCTCCCTCTGCTCCTCCCTTCCTCCACCCCCTATGTGTGCTCTCTCTCCCTCTCTCTCAAATAAATCAATAAAAACTTCTTAAAAACTACCTTTAACTGTATAATTAGTCTATGCTTACCTGCAAGCCCCTCCCTAGAGCACAGATCATTATGAACACACAGAAATTAATCTTTTTGTAATTTTGCTGGAATTACCTTTCCAAATCCAGGATACATACCATAGCCTTTGCAAAGCTCACCGTAAACAAGTATCAATACAGAAAGGTCTTTGTGGTTTGAGCTATTTGCAGTAAGAAATGCTTCTCATTGCTGTCACATCACCACAAACTTAGTGGCTTAAACCAAGACAAACTTAGGACCTGCAATTCTGGAGATCAGAATATGGGCCTCACTGGACAAAAACAAACAGAAGGTCCTGGCAAGGAAGCACTGCTTCTGAAGGCTTGTGCGGGTTTTTGCAATTTGGAGGCTGATCAAGGAAAAAGGCACGCCCAGGAGAAGCAGCACCACACGCCCAGCTGTATGGGATAGGCTTGGCAGGGCAGCACGAGAGGGGGGGCGGAATCTTCCAGCAAGGAGCTGCGACCCAGAAGGGAAGAGAGCAAAGGGACTCCCAGCGGAGAGGAGGCTTACCTGTCTAGGTGACGTCATTCAGCAGCCTGCGGCAGTTTCAGAGAGCTTCAAAAGGCACGGCAGCTGAGGGTCTTAAAACCACAAGGCTCTGTCTTATCACTGGTCCGCAGATGCTGCACATGGTTTCATGAGGTATGCGAAGCAGTCCGGCTTTAGACGGCTAAAGATCTGCTTGTTTGGACCATCTGAAAAATCATTCAATGAGAAAAACTGACTGAGATGCCAGCAGCCTTCGGAGCTAATAGGTCTCAGCCCACAGTGAAAAAAAGAATCCAGGGGCCAATACGTAGTGGCCGCCTTTGTCTCACTTATGTAACAGAATTCTAGGGAAGAATCTGATTTCTTGCCTTTTCCCACTTCTAAAGACCACTCACATTCCTGGACTTACAGCCCCTTTTCTTCAAAGCTGGCGATGTTGTCTCTCTCTGACCTTTTCTTCCATAGCCACGTCTCCCTCGGACCACAGCTAAGACAGTTCTCCACTTTAAATATATGTATTTTTTAATTAGAGAGAGAACATGCGTGCAGGAGGGGCGGGGTGGGAAAAGGAAAAGAGGGAGAAGCAGGCTCCCCACTGGGCAGGGAGCCCCCATTGGGGCTTGATCCCAGGACCCTGAGATCACGACCTGAGCCGGAAGTCAGATGCTTAACGGACTGAGACATTCAGGCGTCCCAAGGCTTTCCACTTTTAAGAGTCACGTGACTAAATTAATCTCACCTGCATAATCTAGGGCCCTCTCTCCATCTCTAATTCCTTAAATTAATCAGACCTGCAAACTCCCCTTGTCTTGTAAAGTAACATTTTCACAGTTTCAGGGATTAGGACAGGGAGAGACATCTTTGGTAGCCATTATTCTGACCACCACACACAGCAGTGGTTTCCTGTGACTGAGAGTGTCTGCAGGCCACTCCAGTATATTCCATCCATACTCGAAGCAGCTGGAAGTGGCAGGAGGTGAATGCGTCAGGGGTGGCCCTCGACCCATGAGAGCTGGAGCTGGGTGGCTGACTACCGAGCTTCCTCACTCCTTGGTAGTTCAAGTCTGAGTCTCTCAGAGGTTTGAGCTCCACTTGCCAACAGTTATCTGCTGCTCATTCACAGGCCCTTTCTTGACTTTCCTCCTTTCCCGGTCCCATTTCCCCACTCCCTCTCTGCACTTCCCATTCTATGTCCCAGATAAACCACTTGCACACAGATCCTTGCTCAGGGTTGCTTTGGAGCGAACACGAGCGAACGACGGTGCAACGCCTTTCCTGCCAGGAGCCTAATGACAGTTACAGTCCCATTTAACCCCATCCTCTGCCTCCTCACCAAATACCAAACAGACCCTGGAATTCGTTTTGTGCCTCAAGTGTGGAAACAGACGGCTAAGGATCTAGAAGGAGCGATGGGTGGCATCCCTGAAGCCAGAATCGTCGTTTCTCCAAATTACAGAAAAACGAGAGCATTCCATCTATTGCAACTTGCAGTTGGCATTGATCAAATATTCTGTGCTACTGGGTATTCCAAGGAACTTGACGGGTTTCATAATACAATTCTATTTCCTACGTCCCTGAAATCAGGCCTGTGCTTTCGGCTCGCCTACTATCTTAGAACGGCGATGATGGCAGCTATCTTAAAACCTTCTCCTTCTCCAGTCTAGCTCTTAATTGCTATAAAATTCTCCATGGTGATGCAGACTGCAGTTACATGTAAACCCAACTGGATTCTCATAAGAAGATCAAACGGAACGAGAGAGAAGTCTGGCGCTTTCGTAATCACAGTTCTAATTTGTCTTCTCTCGGTATTCTTCTCCTTTGTAACAAGCTCTTTGGGAACGAAACACTTAAGCTGGAGTTATTCCCACCTGATTGAAGAATTATCACAAGCGAGTGTAGCCTTTTAGAGAATAAATGATCCTGGCTCCGTGTAGAAGCGCATACATGGAAATAGCCCTTATTTCCTTTGTTCTCACTCTAAGCTGCTGGACAAACCCTAGGGTTCGCTTATTCGGGTATTTTGTAGAAGGCTTGCTTTGTACAGAGTTCTGTTTTAGCGAAGGGGAAGTGGGGATATGAAAACTGCTTGAAACCTGTTTCCATGCAGCTCTGGGGATCCATAAGAAGAAAAATGAAGTACAAAACTTTTCTAATATGGGGAGAGAATGTCAAGAACCATAGCAGAATTACAGGTGGAGCTCTGGCAATTCCTAGGAGTGGAGAGTACTTCTGGCTGATGAGGAGGGGCGATCCTCAAGGAGGAACTAGTATTTGTGCACTTCATTTCATCTTGCAGTGTTAACTGCGAAGCATTCTAACCTCCTCTTGTCATTGTGAATAAATAAGATAGAATAATTAAACAGGCCATGAAAATTCTGCTCTGTAAGGTGGCAGTCAATGCTCACCAGAAAATGGCCTCATCCTACCTTGCTGACCTACCTCTCATTTTCATCAGATGAACCCGAAGAGCTTGCCACACTGAGATGTTCAAAACGCAAGTGAGAGTCACGGATGTGGAAACCTCCTTTGATCTAAGGCAGAGGTTCTCAAGCAAGGATTATTTTCTCCTTGCCCCAGGGGACACTTGGCAACTTCTGGAGGCGTTCTTGGTCCTCACAGCTTGGGGGGTGTGTGGGAGACTGTGTGTGCTGTTGCCATCGAGCGGGTAGAGGGCGGGACTGCTGCTAAACTTCCTACAGCGTACAGGACATAGCAGCCGCAGCGAAGAATTATGGCGTTCAGATGTCAACACCAAGGTTGAGAAGCCCTGATCTAAGGGACAGAGACATGCTGAGCACACACATGACTGTGGTTTTGAGAGAGAGAGAAAAAAAATTAGCTTTGTGATGGTAACCTGCTTATGAACAATGATACCACTCCTGTCAGGAGTAACTAGGCTAGTATAACACAAAAGATTATCCAGTCAGAGAAACGTTTTAATTAGGAATTTCTTCTTTAGTCAGTTAGCTCTTTATGTAAGCTTTTTTTTTTTTTTTTACACCAGACAGTAAAAAACGCATCCAAAATATGGTTCTTTGCCCTGGTGAAAGGGGTATGAATTTTGTTGGGCGTATAATTTAATTGCTTTTCGAGAAGTTGACATGAGTGTAAACATTAGGTTAAGTTATTGAATGTTCCCACTTCATTTCACTCTGCTGCTGGATTTATTCAAGAGCAACAGAAGTCACACCAGAAATGAGCCCTCATGTTCTCTAGAGACAAGGCAATCCGCTAGAGCAAAGTTCTTGATCCTGCCTGTACATTACCATCCCCTGGGAGTTTCTTAAGTTCTCTGTGCCCAGATGCCACCCCAGACCAAATGAGTTAGTATTTTGGGGGAGTAGAAGACAAGTCAAGGCATCTTGATTTTTTAAAGACTTCCCGGGTGATTTCAATGTACAGCCGATTTTGAGAACCGCTGTTGTAGAGGCTCGTTTTCTTAGAGTATCTCGTGTTGACCAGAAGCAGTGGCATCACCTGAAGCTTGTGAGAGATGCAGACTGTCAGGCCCCAACCCAGACTCTTAGAATCCTTATCTTTGGTAGAACAGGATCCCCAGGAAATTCACAAGCACACTGACACTTGAGAAGTGCTGCTCTGAACGTATTGCAAATAGTCCATTTAAAAAATCTACGCATATGGCAATAGGTGCAGTCTAAAACAAGGCCCATGATTAAGGCATAGAGAAATGGCCCAAAGCACAAAATAAAATGAATTGTCACCTGACGAGAAATGTTAAGTTCATCATTATGGCCGCTTATGTTTACCTATTACCTATGTTAATAGCTACTTACCTACTTTAATTCTGAAGGCTCTTAATCACATAGAAAAATCTAATCCTATGTTGTAGGTTTTTGTTTGTTTGTTTGTTTGGTTGGTTGGTTGGTTGGATTTCTTAAGAGTAGCACTAGCTATTTGGTGGCTTGAGATTATCCTGTTGGTATTGGGTATCCAATGAGAACTCCAGAGAACACCTTTGCCCATAAGTTAGAAGGTGGCCTCTCAGCTCCGAGGACACATGCACGAGGAGGAGACAGTATGAATTGCCATCCAGTAGAATGCATGCCAGGCTGAACAGTTTCACCTTAGTTAACAGCACTGAACTGTGCTCATATGTATGATGGTAAAATAATTGTTCTAAGTAGTCAGACGACTCTATTCTGGGAAGCACAAAATGCTTCGGATTAAAGTAGTTCAGCAGTGAGATTTTCCTAGGGAATTTAGGAGGTTTGTTAAATGTCGTACAGCCAATTCCTGTCTGCCAGACCTTCGATGCCTTAATTCGTCATTGAATCATCAAATGCTCTTTCACACTTCCTGTCTTTTAGGACAGACTGATAAAAGGAAAAAAAAAAAAACACATAAAAATCCCTGTCCTAAAGCCAGCTTGCTTCATCCCCGCCAAGTCCCCTGTCAACATGTTTCATTAGAGCACCCTTTTCTGGAATAATTCTGCCATGTGAATTTCTGCCCTCTTAAGATATATATACCTTTTCTCTTCAAACCCTACGAAGCAAGAGGTGAGAGAGAAGCATGGCATAGTGAAATGAGCTTCTGCCAGGAGTCCCGCCGGCTGAATTTAGATCCTGGCTGGTACTCCAGTTGTTGGGTGATTCGGAGCCATTGTCAAATCACTCTGGGTCTTAGTTTCTTCATCCGTAAAAAGGGCCTAATAAAGCGCTTTCTCATGGAATTACTATTAGAAGTAAACAAGATTATGCATGCAACAACCGTGCCTTGCACACAGCCAACACTCATCAAATATTTTCTCTCTTTCCTTCACTTGTTTTTTTTTTTTTAACCCTCAGGAAAATGTTATTGGACAGCCTCTAAAAAGCAGAGGCTGTTCATTATTCTTTCAATCTGATGAGCCTGTCATGTTGCCTGGTACCTACTTGGTACTTGAAAAATATTTGTGGAATGAATTACCGATTTCTGCTCAGGGCTTATAGCTCAGTGGTCTGAAAGTGGAAAACTAGCCAGTACTAAGGTATCAGAAGTCATGCCATTTCTTATATGGGGCGTGGCAGAGGGAGACAGCTATGTCTTCTTAAGAATCCAGCCCACTGACATCTCATGTCTAGCCCAACACACAGATCTGGGGGAAAAGGAACAGCCGGCTCCCTGTGATAGTATAATTGAGTTCTTTTGGTAACCTTATCTTCTCCCGTTCATGTAAAATGCCCTTTGACTCTTTAAAACGGTCCTATGTATTATTTTGATTACTTGCCCACTGTTTAGTGCACAAAAGACTCACAATTGTATTATTAAAATCCAACCTAATAAATGCAAGACAAGCATTTAGGAGAGACTAGAAAAATGGTGTGTTTCCTGCTCAACGGGTGGCAGAAAAGCAGGAGGCAAGAGCCTTCTGGAGGGAGCTTTAATTTGAGCTAAGGAGGGAAGGTTGAATTGTCATGCAGTAGGCAAGTGAAAGTCAAAGAGAATCACTGGACAGAAAGAATGGGACATGTAAAGAGCCCAGCACAACACCTGATACATAGTAGGCCATCTCTCAGATCTCCTGTGAATGCCCACCCAGAGCCTTCTTCAGCAGGATGCAGGACAGCTACAGTGAGTTCAGACAGAAGTGTGGACTGTCAGGACTCTCCTGTGTATTTATTTAGAAGGCTCTCATTTCGATTTCCCCATGACTATCACGTGCCTGTCATATGGTAGATGCTCAGTAAAGACTTAACGAATGACAACTGATGGTGCCGGAACCAAGTCAGGCCATTCAACACAGTACTTTTCAAACCATGGGGTATGACTGACTTGTGCATCATGAAGCCAGTCCAGTGGCTCAATACCAGTTCTTTGGAAAAATACAAATTGGGGGAAAAACTGAGAAATTATCAGAGTGCATCCTGTCTGGGAAATGTCAATACCCCTTTGTGAAACTTTGGTTTCTGTTAAATATGCTAATGCATGTTGGAGTGTGTGTATGTGTATGTCCTGGGTGGCTGTGGGAAAGAGGCTTCCTACTTTGGGTCATGGCAAAAGAGTGCCTTCAGCCCATTTCAGGCCAAGCAGATGAGTTCACCAGATCTTCTCTGGTTTAACCTCCGCAGACACACTTAGGAATCAGTCACAGATCTTGTCGCAGGGTCCTTATTTGGTTGCTATGATGGCAGGGATGGGAGGTGGTCCTTGAGTTAATTACTGCACCTCCCCCAAACTCTCTGAGCCACTGGCCCTTGTTCTACCAGCGCACACCCACCCCTTCCTGAGCACTGGGATGCCCATGGCCCAGTGGGCTCATCATGCAGTAACCTGTGCCTGCAGCGTGAGAGCCATTTCGTCCTCAGTGGGGTGGGACATCGGCCTTATCAGGAGGCACAAACTGAGGAGAGAAAAGGCACCTGCCCAGAACATATGTCTATTTTCTATGAAGATATATTTTCTTATAATCAGTAAGGTTTACTCTTTGCCTTTGATCATGACTGTTGCACTGACATCTTTGGAAAGGAAAAGGAGACTGATTCCCCATTATATGCCAAGTACCCTTCACACACTTTAAGATCCAAAAACTCAACTGGTTAACAGCTCAACAGAGAGCCATATTATTTTCAAATTGTGCCTGATCTCTGTCTTCTGTGTTTACTGCAATCAATCTTCCCTCTGGGCCTATAGACAAATTTCTGTCTGAAATCGTAAATCTGGTAACCATAGTAATGAAGCAGAGAGAAAGGAAGATCTTGGGAATGTGCTACAGATACTCCAGGAAAAAAAAAAAAGAGAGAGACCAACCAACCAACCAACCTCACTTTATGATTTTTCCATTTTCTTTCTTCTATTTTTTTTTCTTTTCGGCAAGAGTTGCTCGTAAGAAGCTACAGTCAAAGTGCTAGTGAACCAGTGGTTGTACGGAAGGGAGAAGAGAGCGAGGCCATAGATGATCTGCAAAACCAGACAATAATCCGGAATAACGGAGCATAGACCATGTTTCTGGTTCACTGTGCTGCTCTGAATGTCTTTGGGAAAAGCACTACAAAAGTGCTTCCCCATGCTTTACAGGGCTCATATGCTTCAGTAACTGCTCATTTTAAAACAGAACCTACAGCCCATATTCCTTTGAGAAGATCTAGCTTACTGGGATCATTCAAACTCAGGAGGAAATAATGATTGGCCAGAGAAAGCAGGTTTCTAGTTGTTCACCTGCAGAAAATGTGTTTGTTCTGTGGAAGATGAAGTGATGGCCCGCAGATGTCTCTTTCCTCGGGCCATGCTTCGCTGCCCCTCTGTCAAAGCCTCCTAATGCTTCTTCAAGTCATGCCCGGGTGATGCCATCATGACGTTCACCTGTCTCTTCAAAGAGGCGAGGAGGGGATCCAGGGCAAGACTAGAGCTCCAGTCCCACTGATTGAGTTCTCAGTTCCTGAGTTTTACTGAGCTTCCGGCAGCAGCAACCAGCTTACCAAACCCTGACGGCCCACAGCATTGCCTCCTCTCCCTGTGAGCTCTTTTCAGTAGAAATCGAGCAGTGGGAGGGAAGCGAAGAGGTGGCTACTTGGAGGGTTGATATTATTCCCTGTGGCTATAGGCTTCAAAACTGAATAAAGATGGGACTCTGTGAATACGGTGTGTTGACCTCCAGAAATACACCCATTCAGGGCCCAATTCTTCATATAATGGGAGGTTATATGTTACTATTTCAGGGGTTTCATTATTCCATAGTCGGTATTTTTTTTTAAATGAAAACAAAGGAACATTTATTTCTTTATGACAGACCAAGATTTTTGCTGTTTAAAGGTAGGAACAAATAATTCAAATAATTTAATTCAGGAAGTATCTTTCAGTGAGCTATATTATATTACACGTTTTTTTGTGTATGTGCTTTAACCATACCCTGATCACTTTAAATTTATTTTTTTCAGCGTAACAGTATTCATTGTTTTTGCACAACACCCAGTGCTCCATGCAAAATGTGCCCTCCCTATTACCCACCACCTGTTCCCCCAACCTCCCACCCCTGACCCTTCATATTCTATATTAGAATCTTCTTTAAAATTATAACAGTAGTAAAGGACCTGTTGCTTAGATGAAACCCTTAGAAATAATGAAATAAAATACTGTGCAAATCAAAGATAACTGAAAGAGAAAATATACCTGAACAAATCTGTTTCTGTGGGGCTGAGTATATTAGAGCAGGGTTTCTCAAAATGGGATCAGAATGACTAGAAACTTCCAGGAGGTCAAGGAGGGTCATAGCAGGGCACAGCTTATTGAATACATCTTTCCTGCACATGGGTCAGCACCTTCCATGTGTTTTGTCCTCCTAGACTTCTTATCTTAGTAATTGTCATATGATCAGAGATGATCACAGTTAGTAGGTACAGGAAATGGTAATCTAGTTGCTTACTCGACATGTTACGTCTATACCCAACATCTCTAACAAACGGTTTGAACATCTCTAGCAAGAAGGAATTAATTACCTTCCAGGGTGTTGTGCTCCATGTCCAGTCACAGAGTTGTTAAAAGTTCTTCTTCATGGTGAGTTGACTTCTGTCTACCTGTAATGTCAACCATTTGTTTCTGATTAGCAACCTGGGTTGAAAACACCTGTCATATGAACCAGGCTCATCTGTTTCCAAGGCCAGCCTCTCCTGTTCCTTCTGTGGTTCCTCAAGTGGTATGCCTCCGGGGACATTCTGCATGCTTGCACCTTACTCTGTCCTCAGGCTATTTTGTTTGTATTTCATACCCCTTTTCCTATTCAATGACCCAAGCACAACAGTCAATAAGCTGGGATAACCACGACATTCTCTCTTTCAAGAATCTGAATGAAGAGTACTCTAATTAAATGACAGATGATAGCGAGGACTTGAGTAGACAACGTCCCCATAGGTTTGAGGCTGGGTTGGCCCAGCTGGAATATGCATAAGTAAAAGAAGCTGAAAGGAGAAAAACTGAAAATGGGAGAGAATAATGGCCACGAGAGATTGAGAACAATCTCATTTCCTGACTTGATTACTGGAGTTCCTGGGCTGGGGAGCCCTGCTCACACCATCATCAGCATCCTCATCATTACTAACATTTATTGACTATATACTATAGATCAGGCACTGCTATAGGCCCTTAATATACATTATCTCACTGAATCCTTTCAAAAACCCTAAAGGAAGTTGTCACTATTTCTGTCTTACTGCAGAGGAGACTGAGGTATGCAGAGGACAGAGTCATCTAGCCAGCTCCCACACTGGTTAGTGGCAGGGCCAAGCTTTGAAACCAGGATACAGGGCACTGCTTCGCGATCCCTGGAGACTCAGGAGGTTTTCTTACAATACTTTTCATAGTAATTTCTTGAAGAAATTCCCCAATTATTTAAGCCACCGTGAAGCAGGTTTCTGTCCTTTGTAACAAATCCTCCCTGATTAAAATACAGAAATATTAAAAGATACTAACTCCTGGCCAAAAGGCACAGACAAGTGCCTTTGTGATGTTGAGTAGTTGCCTTAAAAATAGGCTCAGTTGATGAAATAAGGCTGCCTCTTGACATGGCTCACTTTTCTGGAACACTCATGTATATCTTCCAGAGACAGGGCATTTCATGGTGCTAATAGAGAAAGGATGTCATTGAACTTCTCCTTAGTTACTCCAGTCTAACATGACCTCTTTCCTATTATCCTATTGGTCTGTACATTCCTTTACCATAGCACATACCACATTCTATTGGAATTATTTTTTTGTGTCCGTGTTTCCCAACCTTAGCACCATTAAGATTTCAAGCTAGATAATTCATGCTTTGCTGTGGCCAAGTGTCCTGTGCACTGCCGGATGTTTAGCAGTATCGTGGCCTCTACCCACTAGATGCCAATAACACCACCTCCCCCTCCATTATGGCAACCAAAAATTCTCGAGGCTCTGCCCAATATCCCCTGGTGGGCAAAATCACTCTTGGTTGGGAACCACTTCTCTACATGTTCTAAACCCCCTGCTGACTTCAAGGGCAGGACTCTTTTTCATCCTCATTTCTTTTCAATGTTTGGAACATTATGATGCTTAATAAGTCTTTTTTTTAAAAAAAGATTTTATTTATTTATTTGATAGTGAGTGAGAGAGAGAGAATGACGGAGAAGCAGACTCCTCATGGAGCTGGGAGCCCAATGCGGGACTCGATCCCAGGACTCCAGGATCATGATCTGAGCCGAAGGCAGTCGCCCAACCAACTGAGCCACCCAGGCGCCCAGATGCTTAATAAGTCTTACTTGAATAAAACTATAGTAACTTGCATTAAAATGGTGTTTTGTACTTATAAGCCTGGAGTACCTGTATTATCTGTATCTGTCTGGGTTTAGTCAGGAAAACAGAGACACTAAGCATACTACCAGAATAAGGGGCTTAATATAGAAATCAAGGTTTATATAAATATGAGAGTCACTACAAAAATGAAGCTCTGGAAGGCTATAGTCCAAAGAGAGGACTTTAACCCGAAGCTCTCGGTAGAAAAGCAGGTGTTCACAGGGAAACCTGAGAAGCCACCATATCCAGCCTGGCAAGTGAGATCATAAAATGGGAGACCACAGAAAGATCTGGAATTCTACTATGTCTAATAAAGCAACCTCATCTGATGCCCACAGGCCCCCAAATAAAATAGCCTCTGTCTCCCTTCCACCTCTGAAATCTCTCAAATTCTTCTTACTGACAAACCTTAACATAAAACCCATCAAGAAGGGAATTGTGGGAAGTATAGTTTTCCCCAGCCTTAAGGCAGGCTCTTCAACAGGAATGGCAGTGTCAGGTAAATGACAGCTAATCCTAACAACAGATATCCTAAGCCACTTTTTGACACCAAGTGCACGTGCGTGCGTGCACGCGCACACACACAGGAGCAGATAATGGTCCAGGGATAATGGACCAGGATAATGGTCCTGGCAGTCACAATCATCCAAGTTAGGAAGCAAGTAAGTGTGATTTTGTTGCTGCTGCTTTCTTGTTTTTAGTTTGGCAGAGGGCTCATCCTCTGATCACCCGTCCCCTTGAGTCGGTGCTCTATAGACAGTTGCAATGTTCACTTTGTTTGCACCCGGAGCAGATGGCAAACTGTGTTAATAATCGAACAGCTCATACTCCAGATGGAAGATGTTCCCCTTCACGCTTCTTAGAATTTCGGGTGTCTTGTGAGCATTCTTGCTAGACCAGAATTGACAGAGATTACGAGAAAAGAATTTCCAGACACAAGGCATTGCTTCACTCTTGAGGAATCGAAGCCTCACCAGCATGTTACCAACTTCTAAACTACTCTCTAGGACTACAGCTGACACGAAGTGAAAACATTTCTGCTTTGTAGCTTTCGAGCCAGAAGTCAAACAATTACTTTTAAATAATGACTTCCAGTCCATTAAAAACCATGGTGCTGCAGGTGAGGTGTGATCCAAAGTAGGGTGAAGTTTATATGTCACTTAAAAGAAAATTCGATTCCAAGTATACACTGAAAGGATATATATACTTCAAAGACCGCATGGCGCATGACATCTAAGATATTTACTCTCTGGCTCTTCAGAAGAGTGTGCTGACACGTGGGCTGTAAGGAGGGCAGTGGGAGTTAAGGTCTGAGAGGTAAAGGGGACATTGCAAGGACTTGTCTTACCGAGTGAGGTGAGATCCACTGGAGAGTTTTGAATTAATGAGGATCTCCCTTATCTCACATTTGAACAGGATCCCTTGAATTGGGGTCCTGAGACTAGACATAATTGTTGGGAGGGAGGATCTAGAAGCCAGCGAACCAGGTAGAAGACTATTACAGGAGTTCTGGTAGGAATGATTCTGAGGATCCACCATTGGGCAACGCACACCAGCATGCAACACTGGATGTGCAACATACGGGACCGGCTAAGACAGGGCCTCTTCAGTAGGGGTGATTTTGTGATGTCTGGCAGTGTCTGCAGACATTTTCCCATTATCGCAACTTGCAAGGAAGGGCGCTACTTCCGTCTAGTGGGTAGCATCCAGGGATACTGCTAAATACTCTAAAACACAACGCAGGTCCCTACAACAAATAATCACCTGGTCCTAAATGTCAGTCGTGCTACAGTTAAAAAACCCTGAGCTGAGCTCAAGGAAGATCCACCACTGGAAGAAGAGAGAGAGTTGGGTTTTTGTAGACAATCAGGAGTTTTAGCCCAATGCCATCCCTGGGCCCCAACTCCTGCAAGGTATTTGTAGACTGTGGCAGGCTCAGTTCTGGAATCCCAGCTCATACCACAACTGAGGCCTGTCCGTCCTCCTTGCCCACAGATTCCCCCCATCACTGGAGGTGAGCTTTGCCCTGTATAGGAGGCCCTGTGGGCTTTTATTTTCACCTGGAGACTTGCAGAAATAACACATGACCCAGGCAAGGAAGGAAGTTGTGTGAAATGATAGCTAAATGATGTACGGCACCACAGGGCACACATTCATTTGTTTTAAGACAAAATGTTCCTTTAATTAGAATTTCATGACATGAAAACAATGTTTGGTGATGACCACAGATTTACAGGAATTATATTCTGTTCACCAAACCCAAAGGGATGGCATGTGCGCTCAGACACTTTTCATGTTATGCAAACACTCCTTAGTCTTTTGCTATGGGTGATAACTGATAAGGTCTAATTTATTTGGTGAAATATTTGCATATATCTAATATGTACTATCTTTTCATTTACCTAGCATTATTATTTTGACTTGCAAATAGATGTCTAAGTGAAGAAATGTTTTTTTGTATCCTGGCGTATTTGTCCATGCCATTTATTTTCTTTGCAAATGAGCATACATTGTTTACTAAGATTGTTAATCAGTTTGATCTAAATTTATGTATTTTCACACTATCCGGGCTGCTCACTAGTTTACCAGTGAACCAAAAAAATGGACAGTGTCTCAAAAATAGATCATAAACACCTCAGTGCTTGAGGGGCATTGTTAAGTCTAAGTTTGCCCTAATTTTATGTCAGGTTGATGTGCAAAAGTAAGCAACATGATAAGCATGATAAGTAAGCAAGGAAGCATTTTTTTTTATTGTAACAGACTTTTTTCTACTATTCATTTAAGAAGCATTTTCTTTATATACATATATTTGACATAGGAAGCTTCAGCCAAATATCATTCTAAGTACTAGGGTTATCAAAATATAAGAAACTGGGTCCCTATATTTGAAGGTCATCAAGGAGTCTGACACGTAAACAGCTGGGTTTTGTTTGTTTGTTTGTTTGTTTTTAAAGCAAGTTTTTTTTTGTTTTGTTTTTTAAAGATTTTATTTATTTGACAGAGAGAAATCACAAGAGAGGCAGGCAGAGAGAGAGGAAGGGAAGCAGGCTCTCCGCTGAGCAGAGAGCCCGATGCGGGACTCGATCCCAGGATCCTGAGATCATGACCTGAGCCGAAGGCAGCGGCTTAACCCACTGAGCCAACCAGGCGCCCCTAAACAGCTGGTTTTAATATGATGCAGCAGCTTCTGTTATGGAAGCAGGTACCAGATGCTTCTGAGGAGGAACCCATGACGCAGGCTTAGGGGTCAAAAATAGGCATCCTGGGGGCACCTGCGTGGCTCAGTGGGTTAAGCCTCTGCCTTCGGCTCGGGTCATGATCTCAGAGTCCAGAGATCGAGCCCCGCATCGGGCTCTTTGCTCAGCGGGGAGCCTGCTTCCCTCCCCCACTGCCTGCCTCTCTGCCTACTTGTGATCTCCGTCAAATTAATAAATAAAATCTAAAAAAAAAAAAAAATAGGCATCCTGAATGGCATGATGGCAGAGTGGGGTCTTCAAGGATATGCAGGAGCTTGCCAGGTGAAGAGAGGGGAGGGGCTTTCAATGCAAAGGGAAGAAGCTGACTAAAATCACAGATCGTGGAACCCCATGAGAGAAGTAGGTATAAGGCAGGACATAGGGGAACTTGAATGCCACACAAAGGAGCTTGGGAGTGGTCATTAAGGAGATGAAACTGCTGAAAGCTATGAAGTCTGGGAATAGAAGCAGTGGGCCACTCGCATTCCCTCAATCCCACAAAGGCAGAAAGCAGGGCTGCTTCAGAATTTGCGGGGCCTGGTGCAAAATGAAAATGTGGGGCCCTTGTTCAAAAATACTATGAATTTTAAGATGCCTCTAGAAAAGCAGGAAACCGAGTATGGGCCTTCTAAGCACTGGGCCAAGGTGTGACTGCACAGTATGCAGGCCCACGAAGCCAAACCTAGCAGAAACGATCAGGGCAGGGGTAGGAAGAAGATATTAAGACCCTTATTTACATACTCTCTAGTCTCTGCTTGGGAAGAAAACTCTTAAACATATCAACCAGCTAGAGATTAGTCTTAAGGCAACGTACTAGCTAGCATTATAGTCCTGTACTCAAACTCAAAAGATGGCCAAATGACTAATTTCCTCCTTTTAAAAAGGAGGAAATGGGAGAGCAAAAAATCCGAGGGACTCTCCCAAACCTGCACATTTAGGAGATAGTAAAGATGTGAATTCAAACAAAGTCTTTCCGATTTGGTTCTAGTATTTTCCTCTGCTCCTCTGCAATATCAAGGTTATCATGTCTATAGTGAGAGGGATAGGGATGGAAATTCTTAGAGGCTGCAGAAAGGACTGCAATTGGCAAAGAGAGGGAGATCAACTAAGAGGCAATCACTATCCCCTTCTCTGCCCCAGGGAGTATATCCTTTCTAAGCCTTTACTCAGAATCAAGAGGATCACGGCCAGCACCGGGTCAGCACTGTCCCAGGGAACAGGGCTCCAGAGATGACTTCAGCACACTCTCAGGAGCTCACCCTCCAGTGAATGAAGACGATAATGGAAATCAGCTACCAAAATCCAGAGTTCCTGACTACCCAATTTTTAATATAACTGGGAAGAAAAATTTTAAAATAATAATAAAAAGGAAAGTCGAGAATGTAGTCTAAAAACCAATAGGTAGTGAAAGAGTCTTTTCCAGATGGGGGCTATCACAGATGATTTGCACATTGCTTGGGGTATCTCAGCTATATTACTGTGGATACCCTCACCAATTCTGGAAATTCTAGGCACATCTGACCACCAGTCCACCTTCGTGCATATCTCAGGGTGTGTCTTGTATTATTCTCTATGCCCCTCCACCCCGGAAAAACCCAAGGTCTTATTCATCTTTTGCTTCCCACGGTTTTGAAAATAAAGCCCTAAGCCAGTGGCATGGTTTGCAAGGCCCCATATGATCCAGCCCCCGCTCACTTGTGAAACCTGGTCTCACCCCACTTCGCCCCTGCGCTCCGGGAGCCACCCCATCATCTCTCTGTTGCAGCAGACCCTCCCATCTCAGACATCTCCCCACTTTGCCTACCCCTCTTTAATGCCTTTGCTTTTTCAAGTCTGTAACAAAATCGCACTTCCTCAGGGAAAAGCTTCTCCCATGTGCCAGATGAGACCAGGCCTCCCATTAATAAACTCACATAGCATCCTGTAACTTCCCTCCAGAGCCCTTGTCATAGTTAGCATTTATGTATTCCTGTGATTAGTTTAATTTACATTTGTCTCCATCTCAGGACTGTGAATTCTTTGAAGGCCACAACTTGATCTGTTTTGCTTACCACTGGATCCCTCACAAATGGCCCAGTGCCTGGCATCTCCTTCAGCATTTTCTGTCAGAGTACTCAATCTGAGATTAGAGTACTCTAATCAGAGTACTTTCCTTTCTCCACCATGCATCTCTCTTAAGTTGCTTGCCTCGACTGTTTTCCTCCAAAGCACCCATCTTTATTTGTGTGTAAGTGGGTAGGAGTATTGTGCATGTGAATACCCATATGTATAAATGTGTGTGTGTGGAGAAGTGTTTGTGTGTTTGCATGCATAGTTTCTTTACTTGGTACTGTGGGTTTTCCCCAAGAGACTGTAAACTCCAAAAAAGTATAAATTTTGTCTTCCTGTTTATTGTTGTATGCCTACCATACACCTGGCATATAACAGGTCCTCAATGAATCTTTGTTGGAAATACAAATATATGATGAGTAAGTGCTCAAGAAATGAATACTGGAAGTTCCTTGTGCAAAAAGTAACATGAATGATATACTGCATTGAAAAAGAGCTGCTCCAAAATTGAGCTTTTTTTTGGGGGGGGGGGGGGGATTGGTATTTACTGTCTACCCAGAATGACACTGAGGCTTTTAATTCATTTTACCAGATATCATTAAACAACAAAGGGTTATATTTGGTTTACTTTACTTCAAATTTGTTGTTCTATAAAGTTCAGTCAGATTCTTCATTCATAATCTTCAACGAAGCTATTTGGGATTTGATAGGGACAAATTTATAATAATTACAAACTTTCAGAGTCTTTGGAATCAGACAGTTTTGGGATCAGACAGACCTGAATTTGAATCTCAGCTTCAACAATTATTAGGAATATAACTTTGGAAAGCCACATAACTTCTCTCAGTCTCAATTTTCTCTGAAAGCATGTGATTTCCATGGTCAGTTTGGTGAAAGGACTTACTGTAGTTTTAACGGCTTAGTGCATAGTTATAATCAATAAATTATTCTTACTTATTATTCATATCGATCCCCAAGTCCCTGTGACTCAAAGGAGGAAATTGAGGCCACAAGAATTAAGAATTTCTTAAGACCATCTTTCCTGCCCAAGTCCAGGCATTAGAAATCAGCAGGCCTTATAATTAAACATTATCCAGCCTTCATTTGATCAGCGGTCTTTTTTTCAGTGATGGGGCAGGGAGACCTGCTGTGTTTGGGCTCACAGTGATTTTTTTTAAGAGGTGGGGGAATAGTGGCGGGGGGCAGAGGGAGGGAGACTGTTATGGAGGCTCTCTGCCCAGCACGGAGCCTGATGTGGGGCTCAATCTCACAACCCTAAGATCATGACCTGAGCTGAAATCAAGAGTCGATTGCTTAACTGACTGAGCCACCCAGGTGCCTCACCATGGGCTCACACTGTTTTCTAAGGAGGGCCAGAGACTCCATTATGTTCTTGCACCGATTGAGGCTCACTGCAACCTGGAGTTGGAGTCAACAGAAGAGAGACTCAACCCAATCAAAGAATCTGGTTGAGAAATGTGATGGAAAGAGGTTTTCCCTACACCAGTTTTTAGAAACCATTTTCTTTCCTCCTTTCCAGGGCATAAAACAGAAATTGTAACTATAGGCTCCCCTAAAATCTTTCATTTTATAAATACCATGTTCTTTAATTATATTGAAATCACTTGCTTATGACAAAAAATACACTACAGTGCAATTCTGGTGAGCTTTAGCTTCCATTTCACATCTAGACAAGAATTATTCAAATACAGGAATGAGTAAATTTTACAACAGGTAAAACTGAGGCACGAATTAAATAAAATAACAAATCTCAAATGAATTACATAGCGCCATGACACTGCTTCATATGGCAGGATGGGATTTAAGGAGATTTTCTCAAAGTGGGATATAGAAATTGAACGTACTGAAGGTTTGGATGATTCATTTTCGGTGAAAATTTAATCAGTGAATAACAAAACAGAGGGAGCTAGAAGTATTTACTGTTCAAAGTTACTGAAGATAGTGGGTCAGCAGCAATACTTGTCTAATTGGTTTCCTGGCTAATTAGAAGTGGAGAATATATGCCTGAAATTCTTTCCTTACTGGGAAGATCTGATTCTCCCTGTTAATATGTTCAACTAAGCTGTGCTTACAGATTGTTCTTTCTTTTAACTTTAGCTTACCCATGACTCAAGCTCATCCCCATTTTACCCTCATATAGGAATCTTGCCATATTACCATAACATCTAATTCTGAACCTGCTATAAAGGCAATTAGTCATTCATTATAACACAAAAATTCAAATTGGTTGCAATTATGTTTTCTGAATCAAAACCATACCCTTTGATGTGGATAATTTAAGGTTCTATATTTAAAATGCATTGAATGAGTCATAACGGTAAATAAGAAGACCCTTAAACTAGCATTCATATCGCCTGCATGTGAAAAATTAAATGGATAATTTCTACCTACGACAAATTTATTTTTGTGTGGAGAATTTTAAAGAATGGATTTAATTAGCTGTAACTATGCTCAGAAGCATAATTTGAAGTACCGTTGAATGAATGAGGAGAGTGTTTTCAAGAATAGAAAAAAACCTTAAAATTGCCTTTTGTTCATTACTCAACAAACATTTATTAAGCAGTCACAGTTTGCCAGGCAATGTACCACTTAACGATAACCTAACCTGGCATCCTTCTACTCCAGCTCTGGTACTTAATTGAATGAGTTAATCTCTTTGGCTGTCCATTCACAGTATGTGAGGAAAGACTACACAAAGTAAATGAATGAGTCAGTCTGAAAAGAAACATGGATGTGGGTATTTAGGTTTCCTTTTGTTCTACGTGCTAAAGCAGGTTACTAGCTAACCGCCTTTTCTATTTCTTCAGGGATCCAGGAATTTAAAAAGAATCTTATCTCATGCAGGCAATGATATATATGCTTAATCATGACTTTCTAAATGTTTATAGAGGTGAGAACAGCAATTTATAAGATTCTACAGATATGGAAAAGAAAAAAAGCACAGTAAATTTAGGCAGATAACGGGAAATGCACTTTGAGGAATAGTTCCCATTTGAAAAGTAATTTTAGACTTAATAACATAGAATAGGTCCAGCATTTTAGAGCTGGCCCTTAAAGCTCATCTAGGTCACCGGTTTCCAACCTTCTGCATTAGAGTTACTGGATTTTAAATCTCCCTAGAAACTTTAATTCACTTGGTCTGGATGGGGTTAGGAGGGGAGGCGGGCATGCATATACTTGTAAAACATTCCCAGCAGTCAAAGCTGAGACCCACAGATCTAGTCCAGCCTTGACATTTTTGGTATGAGGTCCCCGAGGCCTGCTTTTAATGAATTCCTTATTTCTTTTTAAGTAGGCTCCATGCCCAATGTGGAGCCCAACACAGGGCTTGAATTCACAACCCTGAAACTGAGACCTGAGCTGAGATCAAGAATCAGATGCTTAACCAACTGAGCCACCCAGGAAACCCCCTGAGGTCTTTAAAGAATAAATAGCTTGCTTAATATCAACACAGCTTAAAACCCTTGGAGCATGACCTATAACCCAAATATTCAAATTCCTACTCTGTATGTCTGTTTACAAAACCAATTGGCACTGTTTCTACTTCTCTCACTCAGTAGTTGAGATCTAATTACCAGTTAGTTAATAGAAAGTCCAAGATAGCTTATAACCCATGGGACTCCCAAGTCTTCTCCCCCTAATGACCTGTGTTTTTCCTTTCCTGCTGAGTCCTGAGTAAGTCTTCTGATAACACTGTAATGATTACTGTATCTGTTTACTCCACATTTTAAAATACTTATTTAAAGCTTTTGCATCTATAAAATACATCAATCACTTTTTAAGGCAAAGAAAAAAGATTCAATATTTGAAGCTAAGTACAATTAAAGTCTTCATTATTGAGCTTTGGGCACATGAAAGTAGTCTAGTGTCAGGCTTCCTTATATGAGAGTATCTTTAGGTTGAACACTTCCACTGGGTTCTTAAAGCTCCATGCAAATAGGGTGCTTGTCTAACTTCATCAACTGCTTCTGAGTACCTAGCAAAATGCGTGCCATAGACTCGACACTCAATTCATTGTCACGTGAAAAATCCTTTATTACATTTTGTCAAGAAATGAGATAGAGTGTCTTAAACCAACTCGTATAGAACAATCCCATATAAATTAAAGTACTTGGGAAATGATTTTATGAAGGAGTAGCTTTACAGTTACTTTATTATAAGATCTTTGGCCTGATTTTCCTGATATAAATTTGTCCTTGCTGTACCATTTGGATTACAGTTGGGCTCTCACTCATACTATGTTAAAGTACTTCACTCCATATATCTCTTACACATGGCTGAAGGCACAACCGATATGCAATAAACACTGATGAAATAAAATTCATACCAAGTTTTCTTGTGTTTTGGGAAATATAAGCACTGGAATTATCTGGCAAAATAAAGAGTGCAGTGCCTTTGGTGACTCACGGGGTTGAACAGTATTGTGGAAGGTCTTGAACTCATTTTAAAAGAAGAGTCAATTGGTGGCTACTTAGAACAAAATTTTTATTTTTATTATTTATTTATTTGAGAGGGAGAGAGAGAGAGACAGACAGACAAAGAGTGAGAACACAAGCAAGTGCAGGGAGGAACAGAGACAGAGAATCTCAAGCAGACTCCACACTGAGTGCAGGCCAAACACAGGGCTCCATCTCATGACCCGTGAGATCACACATGACCTGAGTTGAAAGCAAGAGTTGGTCACTTAATTGACTGAGCCACCCAGGCACCCCTAGAACTAAATTTTTATTAATCAGGTCATTTCAATCCCACCTTTTCAACTCCACCATTTTGACCCAGCCACACATCAAGACTCCATGCTCTACAAAAGCTATTTGCACTTTACCCTGATGTTGCAGTTTTTCAGTGTTTTATCTAATTCATGTAGAAATAATCAACATACAAAACAGTATGGAGGTGTCTCAAAAAGCTAAAAAAAGAACTACCATATGATCCAGCAATCACACTATTAGATAGGTACCCAAAGAATAAAAAAAAAAACAAAACACTAATTCAAAGGGATACATGCACGTTGAAGATTACTGCAGCATTATTTACAATAGCCAAGTTATGGAAGCAGCTCAAGTGTCCATTGATAGATGAATGGATAAAGAAGATGTGATACGTACAGATACACAAGCACACATGGTGGAATATTACTAGGCCATAAAAAAGAGTGAATCTTGCCATTTGCAATGACATGGACGGGGCTAGAAAGCGTAATGCTAAGTGAATAAGTCAGTCAGAGAAAGACAAATAGCACATTTTACCCATATGTGGAATTTAAGAAACAAAACAAATAAACACAGGGAAAAAAGAGAGAGAGAAACCGAGAAACAGACTTAAATATAGAGAGCAAACTGATGATTACTAGAGGGGAGGTAGGTGGGGAGATGAGAGAAACAGATGATGGGGATTAAGAGTACACTTATTATGATGAGCCCTGAGTAATGTAGAGAATTGTTGAATCTCTGTATTGCACATTTGACACTAATATAACACTGTATGCTCACAATACTGGAAATAAAATAAAACACTTAATTAGGGCATCTGGGTACCTTAGTCGGTTAAGTGTCTGCCTTAAGCTCAGGTCATGATCCGGTATCCTGAGATCAAGCCCTATGTTGGGCTCCCTGCTCAGCAGGGAGTCTGCTTCTCCCTCTTTGCCCTCTTTGCCCCTCCCCCTGCTCCTTCTCTCTCTCAAATAAATAAAATCTTTAAAAAAAAACTAGATTGCCTAAAAAAAAACTGACACCAGACAATTAACCATGGAAGAAATATTCACTACCACACAGTGAATGTTTAATCTGGAGGGAAAACAGGTATACATTTAGGGGGTTAATCTTGGGCCTAACATTAACATTAAAGCCAATGTTAACGGAAGGAACTAGGCTTTGAATGAGCCACAAAACTAAAAATTCCTAGCTCAACGCCAGGTACATAGCAGGGATTCAGTAAATGATTTTTGAATGACTGAATGATGCGTAAGTGAGTAAATGAATGAAGGGACCTCTATATAGATGTAGGATATAATATTTGGATTTGGAGGCTTGGCTTTAAAACAGTCCATTCAAAGTTATGGATTAATAAACTAGATTTTGGGAAAGTCAGTGCTAAATATAAGTGTTTCTGTTTCTTAATTAAAATGACCACAAAGTCATTATTCTTACTCTTAATTTCTCAGCCTGAGAGTTAATGAACTGTATCTGTTCCATGAATAATTGAGTTGAACTTGAAAGAGAACTCCACATTCCAAAAGCCTCCCACACTACCAGTTAACTGTGATTTATCCTTTTACTTCTGAAGAATTTTAAGCATCTTCCATCTGATTTGACTGACAACCAATCTGTGCTTCCTCTGTCTTTATTCTCCCAGGAAGAAGATGCTACTCGTGAAAGTCGTTTTAATTTCAGTGGTTATGGGATGGGTCACTGCCTCCAAGTGAAAGATGGAACAGCTGTCAAGGCCACCCCTGCCAACCCGCTCCCACAACCTCCAAAAGATGCAGATGCCATCAAGAAGAAGTTTGTGGACCGGGCAAAAAGAATTGACACGATATCTCGAGCTGCCTTCCCACTGGCCTTCCTCATTTTCAACATCTTTTACTGGATCACATACAAGATCATCAGGCATGAAGATGTCCACAAGAAATAGATGTGCCCTTCAGACCCTGGACTTTCTTGCCTAACTGTTGTGCTTGTAAATACACAGTGAAATTGTCTTTATATCACTTTGAGAGAGGAGGAGACTGGGGAAGGGGGGTGGGAAGATCATGGGGGCAGGTTTCCTGGCACCTACATGAATAAAGATAAGTTATCTGGGCAATGAAGGAAAACGTTTGCACAAAATTAAGGTGTTGCAGAATCACGTGAACATAATTCCCTTCATAGACTTTAGCATTGTTCTTTCAGATGATGTATTAATTAGACATGATACGCAAGGTCAAGTTCTTGAAACGCTATTTGTCTTTGGTTTGGTTTGGTTTTGACTAATTCTGGTACAGAGAAGTTAGCTTAAACCACACACACACACACACACACACACACACACACACACGCGTGCAGAAAATGCTTACCATCTGACCATAGTGACTAGCCTATAGTGAGTCAAGGACCAAACTTTTTCAGGAAAATGCTGCCTCGTTTTTAAAACAAGTACTCTGAGCTACGTTCTTTACAATGTCTGTAGTTAGTGTTTCACCTGAGAAATCCTTTTGTGGGTCGTAAATTATTTCTACTTACTGAGAAAACAACAACAAAATACAAACACCAACAACAAAGAACATATTTCTACTTTACTGTCCGTGTAGGTGTGCAGTTTAATATTATGTTTCTTTCCTAAATGTAATTTGAGGGTTTAAATTGTGTATTGTGCAATTGGTTTGATAGTATACCCTCTTGAAAATAAGTGCCCATTTATTTCAGATCCCTATCAGCACACTGTATTTTTTTCGCTTTGGCTATATTTACATGTGACTTTAACTGCTCAAGTGTGACTTAGCCATTGCAACCTCTCGGCCACAGTATTTATGGAGATGGTGTGTCCTGAATGGTGTAGCTCATATTAGCTTGAACTTTCCATTTCTGCTCTCATTGTAGGTGTAACTACTAGGTCTTAATGTCAAATGACCCATGATTTCTACTGTCAATCAAGTGAGTATCGTTTTAAATATCCTTAACTAACTTAAAGAATTTTAAAATTGTACTGTGATTTTCATAACCCGTTGCCTTTTTGGTACCAGAGCTACGTGGTTTGAATCCTGGCTACATGTTTTAAGTAAGAAAAAAAAAAAAAAAAAAAGACGTATTTTTGCTTACTCAGATAAAAGACAACCTGTAAAAATATAATGAAAAACTTAAATTTTACATGTGCTGTAAAAGGGATTATTAAAAGTATTTGTTCAATTTCAATAAAGCTAAGTGTGCCACAGAACTTCCCTAAGATTCTTTCCATTCTTGCACCACAACGTAAGTAAGTTAAGTGACAATGGTAACTTGGATTTTTGTTTCTGGTTTTTCTCATAAACTTAAAACACTTAGAGCTATGATGTTATGTCCTAACATAATAGTATAGTGTCCCCAGGAAGAAAGAAAAAATATTATTCTCATTGTAGAAACAGAGAAATGAGGATGTGGAACTACTGGTAGTCACTGTGGGCAGAATGTAATACTGGATACTTCATATGAGCTCTGAAAAAGTTCCAAGAACACTGAGGAATTGTGAAATATCAAAATGAAAAGAAATTTAAAAGAACAATCTGTTCACCTAGCCATCCTGGTCTTGTCAGGAAGGGAGTTCTATGATGAAAAAAAAAATGCTGAAAACCTCAGTGAAGTAGAGGGAATTCACCTTAACCCCTTACACATTTGACTTAACCAAAGATATCCATTTAATATTTTCAGATAAGATGCAGATTTTTAAGTTGATATTTATGGCTTTTAAACCCATTCAAATATTGAATCATTTCCATAGAGAGGAATATTATAGAACAGCTAAAAGCAGGAATTTTTCAGATAGAAAGACTAACTTGGCCACCTCTCAACAGTGTGATCTTGGATAAGTTATCTGACTTTTCTGAAGAGCTCGTTTCATAGAGTTTTAAGACGATAAACTGAGAAAAATGCAAGGAAAGCCATTAGCTCAGTGTGTAACCACAGCAAATTCCCAATAACTAATAGATAATAGTAAAATTATTATCATGAATAGTATTAGTTATCCACTGGGAAAGAAGCTTCACAATTCCTCACCTTGGCAAGATTAATGCTGCTTTTTGTGTCATTCCTAAAACATCATTTCTGTCTGACTGCTCATTCCTTTGCAAACAAATAAGGCAAAGACTTGGTCTCATTTTTCTTTCTCGCACTAAAAATAGTAAACTGAGGCTAAAATGCCTTCCAGACATGCGTCTGACTCTTAGGAAGAACTCTTACGTTGCTTATGGAGGGATGGGGAGGCACCTTGGGGGATCATCGTAAGCTAAACAATCATATCTAATTAATGTGTGTACCACTTAATTTTGGGTGGGCGGTCCCCACCTCAGACGATTTTAAAAGGATTCACCTCTAAGCATATCTGCCAGCCACTGAGTAGGCAAAGACATCCTGAATGGTAGCAAGATGGATTCCTGACTTATCTCTGGTTCAGATCTACATTCAGTGGGAAGAATTCTTCAGTGCACCTATTTGAATTGTATAAATAAGATAAAATCTCAGGGAAAAGGTTTTTGAGTGCTACATACTCTGGAAAAATAGATAACTCCCCTATAATGTTATTGGAGATTTTGATATGTTTTTCTTTCATAATAGTATTTGAAGGAAATAGTTCAAGAATAAAATCATGATTCTGAGGAAGAGAACTTACCAGTTTTCATTAGATTCAAAGCTTCTAGAAGAAAGTGGCTATGTTTTTGTGGGTTCTCTGTACTGTCTGCCAAAGCTCAAATGCCCAGTGAGTATTATTACTACAGCTAGGAAAAAGTTGGTGAGGGAGGATATGATGTGCCTACTGACCAAGTTATAGAAGTTTTTCCCAACAAAGCAATGACATGAAGCAACCAACTACTGCTACAATTTTTCAGATAATGGATTACTGGGAGATTTGCCTTTTAAACATTTTTCAATTCCTACCACTTGGTTTTAACAACAGATCGAGATGACTTAAGGCTTAAGGCTCTTTATGGCATTCTCAAACACCTTGGCCCCAAACAAATGCTATAAACCAGACTTGCTGTAGATTTTTAAAAAGCCTTCCCGTGTTAGCATTAAACTCCTCATCTGTGCTGCTGAACAGAACTGCCAAGTTCTGAAACCAAATTTTCCAGTAAAGATTAAATGAGTGTCATTTTACAATATGCTTAGTCAATCAATATCAAATAAGAAAGCTCTATCCGAAACACAGCACAAAATTCCCTATGGTAAGATTCACAGTTTTGGGGAAAAAAAATCTATTGAGAATTTCTTTTAATTTATGCATTTCCTAGTTTAAGCCCGAAGCCAATTTGTAGAATGAATATAAGTCATATGTCTGCCAGATACATGTTTTTTTTTTTAATCTTTCAGCCTCTGCTTTAAACTTCTTCTTATTTTCACCAATTTGGGTTTTCCTAAGTATAATTTAAATGATTCAAGTAATTCATAGATCACCAAGTAGAACTAAAGATGACACCACAACCTCATAATCCAAGCATGATGTGCCTTCAACATATCAAAATGTTTTGGTGTCCGCAACAACATTCAATTCTAATAATTGTCCAAGGTGTCCAAATGCAAAGGATCAATATCCATCCTTTGGTCAAGAGATACACAGAAGCTCCATGAGTTAAATGCCTCACCCAAAGTCACCCGTCATATTGCGGGTTGAATATCCAGCATAATTTGTTTCCTAACTCCTCAGACTCATCTGTTCACTATATACACCGTGTTTAGGAAGAGAAAAGCTGAGAAAGTAAAAAGTCATGGACGACAAAATAATTTGGTCAAGAAGGGCATAACAGAAAATTTCTGTTGAAAGTGCCTAAGAGGGACGCCTGGGTGGCTCAGTGGGTTAAAGCCGCTGCCTTCTGGTCAGGTCATGATCCCAGGGTCCTGGGATCGAGCCCCGCATCGGGCTCTCTGCTCAGCCGGGAGCCTGCTTCCTCCTCTCTCTCTGCCTGCCTCTCTGCCTGCTTGGGATCTCTGTCTGTCAAGTAAATAAATAAAATCTTAAAAAAAAAAAAAAGTGCCTAAGAGAAATCACTCAAATGCTACATACAGCATTAAGAATATCCTCACTCTCTGTGATGCAGTCGATGGCCAAAATGATACTGGGGGTGAAAAAAGACCAGCAGAACTCAATTTAGGAGGTGTTATTTCCATTCCTGAAAGAAGGAAAATGACCTTCACATTGTCACACATGCCCCCCAAATAAGAAAAAAATGCAATATTCCTCCTTTGGTACAAACACATTTTATTTATTTTTTAAAAGATTTTACTTATTTATTTGACTGAGAGAGACACAGCGAGAGAGGGAACACAAGCAGAGGGAATGGGAGACGGAGAAGCAGGCTTCCGCGGAGCAGGAAGCCCAGTGCAGGGCTCGATCCCAGGACCCTGGGATCATGACCTGAGCCAAAAGGAGAGGCTTAATGACTGAGCCACCCAGGCACCCCACAAACACATTTTAAAAATAACAAGTAAGGGGCACCTGGGTGGCTCAGTGGGTTAAGCCTCTGCCTTTGGTTCAGGTCATGATCTCAGGGTCCTGGGATCGAGCCCCACACCAGGCTCTCTGCTCAGCACGGAGCCTGCTTCCCCTCTCTCTCTTCCTGCCTCTCTGCCTACTTGTGATACTTGTGATGTCTGTCAAATAAATAAATAAAATCTTTGAAAAAAAAAAAGTAATATAGGGCGCCTGGGCGGCTCAGTTGGTTAAGTGTCTGACTCTTGGTTTCGGCTCAGGTCATGATCTCAGGGTTGTGGGATCAGGTCTCCATGTTGGGTTGTGCACTCAGTGTGGAGTCTGCTTGAGATTCTCTCTCTCCTGCCTCTACCCCTCCCCCTGCTTGCACATTCTCTCTCAAAATAAAGAAATAAATTCTTTTAAAAAACCAATACTGTTTTCCCCAAACTTAAAGTACTGTGTATGTGATAATTTTAGACCATGAGACAGCCTTTAGGAAGAACACTATCACCTTGGTACAAATGATTCATAAATGGGTGAATGTATCTTCAAAGAGGAGAGCAAAGCTCTGGGGTGCTCTTTTGATGTGTGTGCAACACTGACCTTCTTCTGGTAGGTCCCAGGGCTGGTCATGAAATGGATAGGTTGGTCAGTCCTGCAGACTGAAGCCTCATGAGAAGTTCCAGGTCCCCAAAACTAATAGAATCAAGAGCTTGGAGACCTTTCATGAGCAAGGATCAGAACTAACCAAGACTTCACTAGATCCAATGGATAATCATGTCCTGAGCTACCCCTCTGCTTTCTAAGGAGAAGATGTAGAGGCAGAGTAGTGAGAAAGGGAAAAGAGATCAATGAAAGACAGTAGTCAGAAAGTCCCTTTTAAGGCATAAATCAGATCATGTCACTCCGATTAAATATCTAATGGCTTTCCATCTTAGAGAATAAGTCAGAATCTTCACTGTGGCCACATGGTCTGACCTCCCTACCTCTCTCCCATCATCCTCTCCTATCCCCTCTCCCTCCAGGCATACTGGCAGGTGCTTAAACATACCAACCACACTGCTGCTTGAGAGCTTTGTGTTTGCTCTTTCCTCTGCCTGGCACCCTCTTTCCTTAGACCAGGAGTTGCCAAACTTTTCAAAGGCCGGACAGTAAATTATGTAGGCTTTGCAAACAATACAATCTCTGCTGCTACTATTCAACTGTGCTATTATGGTATGAAAGCAATCAGAGATGATATGTCAACAAAGGTATAGCTGTGTCCCAATAAAATTTTATTTACAAAAGCAGGTGGCACACCAGATTTGCCCCATGGGCAGTACTTTACCAACACCTGCTCTAGATACATACAGGGCTTATCCACTCATTTAATTCAGGCCTCAGTTCAAATGTCTTCTTATCAGAGAAGACTTCTCTGACCACCCTGTATAAACTAGTACCCTCCAAGCATTATACTCCATGTCTCATTCATGCCTTATGTTTTGCATAGCATTTGTCACTTCCCAATTGATGCTTCTATCCGTTTATTGGCATGTGCACAAATACACACACACACACACACACACACACATACACACAGTTTAAGAACAGTTTCATGTGAGAAAGTAGAAACACAGGTTACAATACAATACAATACTTGTTGTATTCCCTGATCCTAGATCTGTGCATGGCACTTAGTAGGTGTTCAATCAATACAGTATTTGTTCAATGAATATTGAAAGTTAATACTTAGTAAGGAGTTAATTGAGTGTTTGCATGGGGGCTTGGAGATGGAAGTAAGCATCCTTATACTAGCTAGTCACATAAAAATTGCTTTCAAAACTCAAGCAGGTTTTGGGTTTGTAACAATGAAGAAATCAGTAGATAAGCATTTTCCAAAGTGTGTTCTGTAAAACCCTATTTCTACAGATCCTTAAGGGTCTGTGATATTAGCTATCCTGCCTGAATTGAGTTTTTGTAGCTTCCCATTGACTTTCATCAGAAGATGGGGGACTTCTAAGACATGGGGTTTCTGAGAGGTACCCCAGGGGATCTTAGGCATTTCAAACATATTTCCCTTTACCTCCACTATGTAGTAGTGACTCAGTTTCCCCTTGATAGTCAGGATCAGTCACTCCAGCTAGTACAGTAATCCCCTTCTTTGTCTGCTGGCCTGAGGAGCCCAAAATGCCAGGCAGCAGCCTCAACTTCCAGTACCATTATTGTGTCTCTTAGAGGAAGCGGAAGCTCAGATTCCAGAAAATGTTGCAGATTTGACGCTTTGTAGGTAAATATTCTTAAAGCATAATTTCCCAAAAGATAAAATCATGACACTCAGGCAAATATAAAATTAACACATGTCAAAAATTATATTTAATTTAATAACTCATAAAAAGTAGCAAAATGTTAAAACCAGTCCAAAGACATTTGGGAAGTTAGGTATTTACAAGCACTACCACAGCAAGTTTCAAGAGTTAGACACACAACCAGTTTTGTCCAGTAGGCCCATAACCAGTAACCTTTGGGATTATTTCTTCTTTAGACAGAAATTATTTGCACTTCTACTGGACAAAATTCTACAAGTTCACCTCTGCCTCTATGGAGTGGTTAAATAGGCCAGACAATACAATGTCAAGCCCAGCACTGCATTGAAAGAGCACCCGCAACTTCTTTTTTTTTGGTCTATTTCCAAGTTTCAGATAATTTTTATGACAGATCACAATTCAAATTTAATGCTTACTTGTCACTTGACTATTAATATCAGACCTTAACAGGACCAAGACCCAGAGTGTTAAAGTGATAGGCTCTATACTACATAGCATGTTAATGTAACTTTGGGTTCAGAAACCAAAATCCCCTCAGTTCTATCCTGGTTCCTTTCCAAGTACTCCCATGAGCTTTTCTCCATGTATCCTTGGTAGGGAAAGTTAGGGCAGTTTGTCTCCTTTATATTACTTCTGCTTCCATGTAATTGTTTGCCCATTCTTCTCGAAGGCAGGTGGCATGGTTGTAAAGGCACAGTTTGTAGAATCAGATCTGAGTTCAAATTCTCCCTCTGTCTCATATTTGTAAGGTGTCCTTAGGCAAAGCTTGAAAGTCCCAGTACTGAAGATATTGTAAACTGGAACATAATAATGTCTACCTCATACAATTGTAGGTAAGGACTAAATTGATTGGTATTTGTCACATAATGGGTAGTGAGAAAATATTAGTTCTCATTTCCTTTCCTACCCACCTTGAATTAATGTTTTATTTCACTAATGATGGTCATTCTGAACCTATCACCTATGAGTGGAGTCTATTCTTGTGTGGTCTATTGTAACTACTCTAATTTTATTTTTTTTTCTACTATAATTTTAAAATATCATCTAAACATTGAAAACCTACAAGTGAAAAGGAAACACAAGAAGACCATATCGAGAGACGATCTGAACAAACTTCTTGGGTAAAAGGGGACAAGAGAGTTTTTATTGTTTCACTTTGCCGTAATACAGAAAGGAAAACATTTTCCTGATGTAAGTGTTGAAAACGTTTAAGTTGGCATAATCAGGGCCAGTAGAAGGAAGTTGTTAGGAGAGCTTTTACTGTATATAATTAATGTGTGCAGCACCAGTACAGTTTACAAATCATTTGCACATAAATTCTGCCAGATTATCCTGTGATCATAGGCTCTGTGGTCTTGGGCAATTTTCTCCCGTAGCATGAGTTTATTCTCCGATCATGTAATGGAGAAGAATGATGGTTCCCATTAGAAACCCCAGCATGGAGCAGGCCTTCGGTGTATGATAACCATCACCACCGGCATCATCATCATTTTACGGACAAGGAAACTGAAACCTAGCACAGTTAAGGGATTGGTTACTGTCACAGAGGTAACGCCAGCCATCAGAGTACTTTATGCAACCCTAGGCAATGTCTGGAAGATGAGGATGATGATATTCGCTGCACCTACCCACCTTTCAAGGCTGCCATAAGAATAAAATAAAACCACAAATGGCCAAGATCTGCAAAACCTATTTTATTGAAGAGGAAAGTAAAGCACAGAGAGGTAAAGTAACTTGCAGAGGCCACACAGCTTCTAAGATGTCGCACGCAGCCAAGATTCAAAGTCAGTCTGTCTTTCTGCACAATCCATGCTCTTCGTCACCACAGTAAATTGCTTCTTCAATATAAAAAATTATCATGTTGGATATACATTTATATACAGTTATATATACACAACTATCATGTTGGGTACATAAAATATACATTTGGTATATTTATTTTTAGATTTTATTATATCATTTTAAGTTATCCATTTCCTTATCCATTTCCCCTATGAAACTTGCAAGGGCACTCTATTAGTTTCCTAAGGCTGTTGTAACAAATCATCACAAGCTCGTGGCTTAAGACAACAGAAATGTATTCTCTCCTAGTTCTGGCGGCTGAAAACATGAAATCAGGGTGTCAAGCAGGCCATGTTTCCTCTGAAGGCTCTAGGGAGGCGTCCTTCCTTGCCTCTTCCTAGCTTCTGCTGGTGGCTGGCAGTCCTGGGGGTCTCTTGGCTTGTAGCTGCATCACTCCAGTCTCTGCCTCCATCTTCACATGACCTTCTTGCCTCTGCCGGCCTGTCTGCAGATCTCCCTCTCCTTATAAGGACGCTTCATAAGGCCCATCTTCATCCACTATGACTTCATCTTAACTAATTTCCTTGTTAAGATCTTATTTCCAAGGAAGTTCCATTCTGAGGTTGTAAGTGGACACGAATTTTGGGGGAACAGTATTCAACCCAGTCGAGGCACCAATTGTGTCCCATTTTCTGTAGCCTCTCAGGTGCCTGGCTCAGTGTAAGGAACACAGATTCAGCTAGACACAGCTTACTGCTTCAGCATACAGGTGCTGCCACGAGATTCCCTGGGATCAAATCTTAGTTCTGCCTTTACTAGCGGTGAGACTTTGGGCAAAGGTTTCAAACTGTCTCTGTTTTTAACTCTTAATGTATAAACAGTACCTAGTTTATGAAGTTCTGGTTTTTTTTTAAAGATTTTATCTATTTATTTGACAGATCACAAGTAGGCAGAGAGGCAGGCAGAGAGAGAGAAGGGAGGAAGCAGGCTCCCCGCTGAGCAGAGAGCCCGATGTGGGGCTCGATCCCAAGACCCTGAGGTCATGACCTGAGCCAAAGGCAGAGGCTTTAACCACTGAGCCACCCAGGCGCCCCAGTTTATGAAGTTCTAATGAGATTTAGTCAGTTCACGTCAAGCGCTTAGAACAATCATCAGCCCCTAACAGGTGTTCAACAAATATTACTAGCATTATTTTTAGACAACACAATTAATATTAGTCAAATAAGATAATGAAAGCAAGGAGTGTCAGAAAGCACTCAAAATGACCAGGTGGTGGGCAATAGGGAGGGCACGTACTGCCCTGGAGTACTGGGTGTGGTGCAAAAACAATGAACACTGTTACGCTGAAAATAAACAAATAAAAAAAATTGGAAATTAAAAAAAAAAAAAAGCACTCAAAATGGCTTACATTCAAGCTGTTAACATTATAAAATATTTTCACATCAGCCCTTTTACTGTGCATAGTCTTCTTAGAGCATCAGTGAACACTCAGTTTAAAAGAGAGAAGGGCTACAGAAGCAAAGGTGAAAACCGAAAGCTTGCCTTTCCTTCTCCCTCAGGGGAAAAAATTTCAGAAAAGCCATGGAGAAGTAGCATTATTTCTAAGAGACCATGCTAAGAAAATGGAATTGCTTTTCTGAAAGAAAGTAGAAAATTAATACCTGGAGGGTCTAAAATGTAATTATGGTATTGATCTCAGGAAAGCCTTGGATGGACCTATTTTTTTTTTTCTTTTTTGCTCACCAGTATCATTAAAATGGGCTCACATGTAAGGGTTTGCAGGCTACAAATATCTGAACCTCACACAGCAAAATAAGCAAAAAGGTCCTGTTAAAGGACCCTGGGAGGCATCAAGGTTAACACTCAGTATGTGCTCCTCATTTGGTTCCCTCTGTCAGAAATTTTCTTAATGGCTCTGGGGACTGATTTAGCAAGCTGTGAATGAAGCGGCGAGGCAACACTATGTTGCAAATCAACCTCAAAGTTCTGTCTTTATCCTAGCTCCATCCAGTCTGTGGGTTGACCTAGGGGACAAGAGGACCCCAATCTTCAGACTAAAAATGAATTGAGGCTGATTTTACATCTTTCCTTTCTAGCCCTAGTGAGGAGAGGGCTTTTCTGGATTCCAGCTTTTTTACCTCCCCAGCTTCTTTCCCCTTGAAGTTGTTCAGAATTCTGCAAACAGTAGTCTCCTTTCCCACTTGGTTGGACAAACACACAACCCACTGTTTTGCTGAAAGCCCCTGATTGTCTCCAAACCCAATAAAAGCGTTGAGACTTATGACTGGGAACTCCAGATTTTTAAGAAACAGTCTTTTAAAAAAAAGATTTTGTTTATTTATTTGAGAGAGAGAGTGAGCACGAGCAGGGGGAAGGGCAGAAGGAGAGAGAAAGAGAGTACACTTCCTGCTGAGTAGGGAGCACGATGTGGGGCTTGATCCCAGGACCCTGGGATCATGACCTGAGCCGAAGGCAGACACTTAATCAACTGAGCCATCCAGGTGCCCCTTTTAAGAAACAGTCTTAACAGCAGGTCATATTAGGGGTACTTCAGGTGGTTGAGGGGGAGCAAGCTGGAGACGCATTTGAGGCCTTTTGGACATCTCTGATTCTGTGGTTATATTTTTACGAAATCATTCAGTCAAAACTCTTAGCATTCCACATCCTCCTTCAGAGAGAAACTATACCAGCTGCAGACAGTTTAAAATGCTTGGATCTTATTCTGGGATGGGAATGAGAAATGAGGCTGGAAAGAAAAGCTGGGATGAAAAGATAAAGTCACATGCCTGCTTACAGGATCTTGGGATTTCTCTGCTAAGTAATGACACACCATTACAAGGTTTTAAGCAGGGGAGAGACAGAATTGATTTTGCATTTCAGAACATAATTATGGCTATAGAGCACAGAAGAGACAGGAGGAGGATGAAAAAGGGATGATCTCTAAAGTTCTGAAATTAAATATTCCTGTTGAAACTTGACAAGATCCATCTACCGCTGAACGTAACTTAAGCAAAGGAGAGCTTCTAATCTGGACAAGGAGGGAAACAAAAATGGACCCTAGAAATGTGGATGAAAAATTTTGCCAGTTAAAATTCACCAAAATTCACCAGCTAAAAATTCAGCAACACTCCATTTCTGGTTACAGTCAAGAGTCAAGCAAAATGGTAAGGTATTATTACTCTGTGGTTAAAAACACAGGCTTCAGCAATGGAAAGGCCTGGGTTCAAGTCTCAAATGTGTCACTGTCTGTTCCTTCTGTTCCTGGTCCTATTTCTTTGATGTGTTGTTTACCCTCGTCAATCCTCAGTTTCCCTGCCTACAATGGCAGTAACGAGAGCAGCACCTGGAATGCAATGCCCTTGTGAGTCTTGTGCATGGAAACCATCAGAAGCTACAACACGGGGTTTGTGGAAAGGGCCTTGTTTCCCAAACTTGGTTTCTTTACATGTGGAGGGACCTCACTGGGGTATCCCTTCTGGCTCTTCTCTGCCCCTCTCTGGACAGGAAAAGTAACTGAAACTGATTGTGGAGTTTGAAGGTGTTTTCCTGCCCCCATCCCCCCACCGCCCCGTCTCCTCTTTCCTTTCTTTGGGGGGATGGCCAATCCTCCAAAACTGCATGTTGTGCTCTGGTCTTGTCATATGTTTTCAACATAATGGAAATGTTTGCCATGGAGGAAATGTTTTCAACATTTCCCTCCAGGGAAAGCCCACGGTTCTCCAACACGATCTATGACTCAACAGACAAGTCTAAGTCTAGAGCACAGAATTTTAGAGCCAGCTGGCCCACAGATAGAAATCCCGTTTTCCAATAGCAGTTCTATTTACAATAAAAGTGACACACGTATACCACATAGAATGTGTCTTTGGTTAATGTTTTCTCAAGAAAATGCCTCTTGGCTTTTAATATCCAACTTCACCTAAGTACGTTTCAGGGGAATGAGGGTTGTATTAAAAAAAATTACATTAATGCCGTAAAAATCAATACAACCTTTTTTAACAAAAGAGTGTACGGGAAACACCTCAAGTTTCACTCCTAATGCAATTGGCATTTAGAATAAATCAAGTTTAGAGGGATCAGAAGCACACACAGATATTGTGAAGTGCTGCAGAGTGTCAACATCGGGGATCTGTGGCTAAAATATTGCTAGCACTAAGAAAGACATGGCTGTAGACAAAGCAACCACTTGTTAACAACCATATAAATTATTTGGTGTCAACAAAGCAAATGTTTTAAGCATTATACCTTATGATATGACAATTTATTCTTTACATATGGGCATTTTCATGTGTCTGGGTTGCGGTTGGGGGGTGGGGGGTGATTTGTAATGCATGGCAATTTCTCTCATTTAAAATAATTGGAAAAGAGCTCCTTTAACATTTTTGTGCAGAACATCCGATTTCATTAACAGAAAACCAGTGTTAAGCAAGAAATGTAGGCATTTTCAGCCTCCCATCTGCCTCACCTACTTTTCTGAGTTTTCAATTAGCTCACAATTCAGTGGAAAAAGCAGATGGCTATTTGTTGGCCTCGACTAATAAAGAGAATAAAGCAAAAGTGACAGGATGTCGCTTTCCAGATCAGGTCACAGAAGACTGACTTCTGTCTTGCTCTTCCTGGGTCTCATTGCTTGCTTGCTTGCTCTGAAGAAGCAAGTTGCCATGTTTTGAAATGCCCTATGGAGAGGTCTGTGCGGCAAGGAAGTGAGGGAGTGCTCTGGCCAACAACCAGCAAGGAACTGAGCCCCACAGACCTATGAGGCCTATGAGGCACTGAATCCTGCCAACAATCATATAAATGAGTTTGGAAACAAATTCTCTACCAGTGGAGCCCTGAGTTGATTGCAGTCCTGGCCAACACTTTGATTTCAGCCTTGTAACAGACTCTGAGCCAGGGGACCCAGCTAAGCCATGCACAGATTTCCAACCCACAGAAACTGTGCAATAATAAATGTTTGTTGTATTAAGCTGCTAAGTTTAAAGGCAATTTGTCATACAGCAAGAGATAACTAATACAATCAATAAACATATGCTGGTGAAGGGATAAACGCATGACTTAATTATTCCCCCAAAACCTCAGCTGATTTGGATCCGTTGGTACTTACTCCCAGGAAATGGACCAAGATTTTCTGAGTATGCTTGAGTTTATGGGAAAATTACATAGGGCACGTGCCGAAAACTTGGTTGAATCCCATCAGTTTAAATCAAGCATAAATTAAGAGAACTGCCATCTGCAAAGGAACTTTGAGGTCATGAGCCAAACACCCTCATTTTATAGAAATGGAAACTGAGAGTTAGAAGAGCTAACTGACTTACTTGCCCAGGGCCACAGGATGCATGTAAGTGTCATGATAGAACCCAGGGCTTCTGATTCCTACTAAAGAACTCCTCCATGACATCGCATGACAGTGTTTAGAGGACAGGAATATCAGAAGGGTTGGAGGAACCCTGAATGTAGACAGTCAGGCTCAAGAAGGGCTTAGAAGAGTGGGTGGGATTAGGGAAGGCATTCCACATGAGGGGTTCATGACAGACAAACAGTGATGGGACTGTACCTCATGAGAAGGGTCCTAAGAATCAAGAACTCCATGGTTTGGTCAATCATCTTGAAGTTCATATGAAAGGTGAGGATGGGGAGGCCTTGGAAAGAATGGGAATCTACAAAGAGGAGAAGTCAGCAGAGAAAGGAGGGCAAATCTTGGTGGAGGGGCAAACCAAGGAAGGAACATTTCCATAAGACTTTATGGCAAGCAGCCAGAGTGAATCTGGAAATAGGAAAGACGGGTGGGCAGGAAGAGATGATGGGCATCAGCATTTGGGAAACTTGCTAGTTTCATAGTCTTGAAGCAGAAGGAAAGAAGAAGTATTTACACCTACAGATACAGGGCTCAGACCTGTGCTTAGAATGTGCAAACACTTACCTGGATCTTGTGGCATTTGTCTTATCCATTACATGACTGTATGAGCTGCCAGATATGGTTATGTAGTGTTCAATCTACACCGCTGAACATCACGGCCCCATGATAGGCTAATTAAGCTTTGGGGACTAACATGTAAATTTGGCCCACAAGACACCACCTTTAAAGAAACTCTGGAGAAATCATTGATTTCTTTAAACTACTGATTCCTCAAACCTACATTGAAGAATCCCAAATGTAATAGCCTGTCATAATGTAATCTGGTCAATTCTGTGATAATTTCCTGACTTTGGATAGACACCGGGGCATCAGAGAAGAGCCAAAGGACAGTGGACTGGAGTCCCAAGTCTGGCGTCTAGTCCAGCATGACTGAGCCTCTGTGTACTTCATTTTCTTCAATTGCCCAATGTAGATAATAAACGCTGCCTGTCCGGGGCACCTGGGTGGCTCAGTGGGTTAAAGCCTCTGCCTTCGGCTCAGGTCATGATCTCAGGGTCCTGGGATCGAGCCCCACATGCGGCTCTCTGCTCAGCAGGAAGCCTGCTTCCTACCCTCTCTCTCTCTGCCTGCCTCTCTGCCTACTTGTGATCTGTCTGTCAAATAAATAAAATCTTTAAAAAAATAAATAAAAGCTGCCTGTCCTATGTCACACAATTTCTGTGTGGGTTAGAGTTTGAAAAGCATAAAAGAGTTGTACAAATACATGGTTATATATAAAAAGAGGTTCCACTAAATTTTCCATTGTTGCCATGAAAAAGACCTCTTATCCCCCCTGTCCATAATGGCTTCCTTCACAAAGAACAAAGAATTTCAAAGGCTGAATTACATAAAAGGACATGACACTGTCACAGCATATGCAATAAATAACAGGACTGAGATGATTCACAAAGATAATAGGATCAAGGTCCTGCAAAGTAGAGCATTTAATTCCTATGATCCTGGCCAGTAAGGAGAGGTGGGGATAAGTATTCAAGGTTTCAGTTGTGGAAGAAGTACCAGAATCCAAATGATGAAAGCAGAAGGAAGT